>NW_008776355.1:0-307 GCF_000715545.1 Opisthorchis viverrini
GGTTCACGTGTGTCCCCTATCAAAACCAACTTTGTATGCAAGTTGGAGCATTCGTCAAAATCTGTCCAATTCGGACAGGTGTCTGATGAGCGCCTAAACGGGCGGGATATTTTGTTTCGTGGAGTTTTCAAAGTTTCATTTATTTGGTGCGTAGCTGGAGAAAATTCCCGTGTTCTCCGCTAGCAGTGAAACAGTGTACATCAAGACTCTTCGAAATGTCTGAAATTCGGTTATGCTGATACTCACCAACACTTCTCATAAGTAGCTTTTTTTCTAACCTCGGGCCCAGTATCTGCTCGAACTTCAG
>NW_008776356.1:0-307 GCF_000715545.1 Opisthorchis viverrini
GGGGACTGTGCCCACCTGATGAGCCCCGAAAATGTAGTGTAATACGTCTATACAAGTTCGTTATATTTTTATCGTTTAGAGCTGAGAAAATTTCATCTACTCATGATAGACGTTAGTATTGTGTTTTCTATATGGTTTTAGATCGAAACAAATGTGATTCAAAGTGAAACGGTCCTTTTATTTTTTAGGTTCCATTGAACGGGAAATCACGGATGAGGGTAAGTGATTGACTAAGGGTGCATTATCGTTCCTCTGCAAATGGGCATAGTTGACGTCCAACTTGACTGTCGTGCGCCTCCTCTCCTCG
>NW_008776357.1:0-307 GCF_000715545.1 Opisthorchis viverrini
TTCGGCTTGGCTACCCAGCCGTGCTTACTGGTGAAGAGACCGACAGCTTGGCATAGACTATCTGACTGACCTGATGCCGTTTTGACCTTTATCAGAACCCTGATCAGCGTCGTACATAAAACAGAGGCATCTTTCCAACCATAATGCTCATGATCTGAAATTCACTGATACTCGTTAAGAACTAATGTCTCACGCAATCTCTCATTCTGTGTAATTGTAGATGTGGTACCGCCGACACAAACCACCTTTCGATGCCTACCCTAACCACGATGTTCGACCAGGCCACAAACGGGATGCATTTTTGGCA
>NW_008776358.1:0-307 GCF_000715545.1 Opisthorchis viverrini
CTGATCTACGTCAACGACCTTCCAAATGCACTTTCAAGTCAATGTCCATTTTTGACGGAAGACTTGAAATCCTGTGGTTTAAATAGCGGTGCCCTCCAGATGAATTGGTCGTCGGACTGAAATGTTCCCCTAAGTGACTTAAAGTGAGCCCATATATCAATCGAGGGAGAGCCAGTAATCGCCTTTGTCACGCATGGCGAGAATGGACCAGAAGGCATTACAGGGATTGATGCCAAAATATATTTTGGTATGTGGCCCCTGGCTCCACTTTAAAAATGGGCGTAAAAGGTATTTGCCTTTCTACGGA
>NW_008776359.1:0-307 GCF_000715545.1 Opisthorchis viverrini
TTTTCGCCTTCAGCTGAGCTATTTTATTAGACCCCGCAAATTGTGGCTTATAAGCTGCAGAGGACTCTGCATTTCTTCAACAAAGAAGCCTAACCCCATCTCAGCACCACATGTGGTTCCTCCCAAGTGACATTCTCCCGAGAGAACCGGGATCTTAGAGTTGGCGCGACCTCAAACTTGAGTGCCGCAGATTGGAAATTTACGCACGGGGCTGTTTGTGTAAATTGTACTGTTATAGACTGCGTGCCAAAGTCGGTCGTTATTTTATGGCATTTCTTTAGACATATCCTTGCTGTCAGGTGCTTTT
>NW_008776360.1:0-307 GCF_000715545.1 Opisthorchis viverrini
AAGACCATGATGCCATTGGTTGCGCCAATAGGGTGCACCATAAATCAGCATGATCAGTCAACCTCGAGACTCGGCTGACTTCCGTTCGGAATGTGCTCCCCGCCGCATGAATCTTTCATTCCTAGCTGGAGGACATCGGATACTGTGGCCATCTCCGCCGTTCCGGGGAGTTCCAATTGTACGGTGGGGTCATCATGGTCACCACTATCCTGTTCACTTGGCTCGGCGTCAACCAGTGGTCTCTCGGCCGAATGGGACGAAAGTTCTGTTGCCACGCAACTTGCACGCCTGAGTATTTCGCCAACGA
>NW_008776361.1:0-307 GCF_000715545.1 Opisthorchis viverrini
AAGGGACTTCAGTAGGTGGTTCTGGTAGACTTGTTTCACATCAGGGTTCGAGAGCTTCTCAACGACCAAGCGAGGTGAGTAATAATGCACAAAACTTGTTGAAATAATTGGAGCAAACTCAGAAGGCTCTTAAGTTTCCGGCACTTGAGAGATCGTCATGGGACGCCGGATCCGCAAGTTGTTGGTACGGCTTTTATGGATGCTATATCTGCTGACCTCGACTATATCCAGTGCTCGTTTGGTCGAGTTAGACTGCTTTAATGGACAGCTATCAAAGTTGGAAGTCTACGTCCTTTCACTCTCCTCC
>NW_008776362.1:0-307 GCF_000715545.1 Opisthorchis viverrini
CAGCATTACGAGCGCTCGCCCATTGGGACGTTGCACTTGGTGAATGCGGAGCACCTACTAAAGCACGGGATGACTGGTTGGTTATTCATAGTCATGCATTACTCTGTCCTCCATGACGACAAGAAGGTCATCAGTCGTGTATTCTAGGTTGGCAGGGATTGCGTTAGCAACTATCTCAAAAGAAAGAGCTCAAATTCGGAGCGCTCGTTTCATCATGTTGATGACAAAGCAACTGGATGAAGGTGAAGCGATTCGAGCTAGTCCTTCTGGGGTTACCACCTCTACCGATAGTCTCATTCGAAAAAAA
>NW_008776363.1:0-307 GCF_000715545.1 Opisthorchis viverrini
AAGAACTGACAACTGCGGATATTCAAAGTGTCCTTCATGCCCGGAAACTGTTTGTTCTCCAATGCTTTTTTAGTTTGCACACCGCGAAAGGCCAGATACTGAAGAGCTGGATGAACGTAGGACCACCATGAACTTCATAAATATGCTGTGCTCACTGCAGTCAACTCAGTGTACAGGAAAACTCCTCAAAACAGGTTAACATGGTAGGAGCTGGAAGTTGTTCCGCTTCCGTTGGTGACTCGAAACGATTGGTCCTCTGGTCGTGAGTGACGACAAAATTTGATGCGGATTCATCAAGGGGTTGCAA
>NW_008776364.1:0-307 GCF_000715545.1 Opisthorchis viverrini
TTCGGAAATACCCAGTTGGGAGCTGGAATAAGCTACTTGATCAGGGGATGCGGGTCAGTAAGTTTGCTACATTTAGTGAATTCTTGATGCACATTAGTCTGCGGTTTCCATGTCTTAGTTCAAGGCGTGTGGATCACGGCTGCTTTTGACTTTATTATTATTGCCAAAATTTCTCCAGCTAACATTATTATATTTCTGTACGCTTCCTGCTTCTCACCAACGTTTCTACGTTTACTCCACCTGTGTTATGCCACATCACTACCCTGTTTTTCAGTTTTTGATTGCATGAACGAATGAATATTGGTTC
>NW_008776365.1:0-307 GCF_000715545.1 Opisthorchis viverrini
GCGGCAATTCCGAAGCTGCCGGAGATGCGACGACCAAATTAGTCACAAAAACGCCGACGTCAGAAACGCACACACGAACACATACCAATCAACAGCGTAAGAACACACTGAGTTAGTGGCAAGTTCGAAGGCTGTAGGAAAACAAACGTTAATGCCTAATTATACGACAAGATTATCTGTCTTTTGAGATGGCTCTCATTAATTACCACCTCCACCGTGTCAAACAGTTCAGCATTACTGTTAATTGCAACAGCCGCGTGCCGGACATCGAAGCAAAGGAATGCTTGTTCACTGAAACATGACAAAC
>NW_008776366.1:0-306 GCF_000715545.1 Opisthorchis viverrini
AGAGTGTGTAGGATAAACCATACTTCGTGAAGTATCAGTTATCCCAATAGCGTTTGGATGCATTATCCCAAGAACGGGAGGCATGATTCTAGTCTGAAGGGGCCTGTATGGACCACAGTTCTACATTCAGTGAATTATCAGAACAATGACCTGCGCACCGGAGCTGTACAATCTTGGTTTTCCTTGTCTCCGAAAATACGTCCGAAACCGTCGTTCGCTTGCATACTAGACAAATAATGACACCACAGCGAAATTCAGTGGCAATAAAATATTACCCTAAGAATGGATACAGACGAACTCATTATG
>NW_008776367.1:0-306 GCF_000715545.1 Opisthorchis viverrini
TCGAACCACGGACCTTCCGATCAGTATGTCCGCGCCTTAACTACTAAGCCATCCTGCCTGATAATCGTCGCCCAGTGGGCAGAAATAAAAAAAGTGGAACTCGTGATCGCATCTTTCATTTATGGTCAGCTTTGAGGTAATAGGTCGAGGAACAAGAGAAAGACGAGTTAGATTTGAACTCCAAGAAGGGTGGAAGACAAGTCGGAACAGCTGTTTGCATCGCCAGATATTTCAATGTGACAACTTGCTTGTTCAGCCATACGAAAGAACATTCCAAATATCGTTGACGATGCTTTCACATTCTTC
>NW_008776368.1:0-306 GCF_000715545.1 Opisthorchis viverrini
TGCTGGTCACCAGGTCTCTCCTGGTGTGCCCAATTTTATTTGACATACATCGGTCAAGAAAAAAAATTTCGGGGTTTACGCAGTGTCTTCATGCTAAATACAGTTCACTAGTCCTGGAAATGAGCAAATACCCAATAATCTATGACACCGTATTCAATATGATCTCCCTTCCACGCGAATAGTGGCGCCGTTAATGAGGGATCTGCTTTGTGGAACCGTCCTGCACCAGATCCTTAGGGTAGGAAGAAGACTCACAACAAGGAACAGAATAGCTTTATGCGATCAAGCGGGTGCAAATATCATAAT
>NW_008776369.1:0-306 GCF_000715545.1 Opisthorchis viverrini
TTCGATCGGACAAAGCCGAAAGATAGAGCATCAGCACTTTATGTATCGCCTCCATAACTTTTCTGTGTGCAATGCCAGTAGGCCCGATGTAGCAGGGCAGTAGTGTAGTCAGTTGAAAAGCAACTGAATGTGACATGGGATCCAGTGGCAATCCAGCAGTTTGATAGTTCGATTAAAGTACTGGCAGTGTTTGGGTGAAAAATAGCAGACAGAAAATTAACCGAGTCGGTTTACAAACCTGTATCGTTTTCAGCAAAATGCATACGAAGGAGTTTTTGTGCATTCTAGTGCAACAAGCAGGGGCAT
>NW_008776370.1:0-306 GCF_000715545.1 Opisthorchis viverrini
CGCATTGTGTACATTAATTTACCTAAGCTGACAGTCTATAGAGTGACAAAAGTCATTTCCACTTTCTCAAGATCGGGAGCGAGTGAGAGAGCTATATGCTATTGTTAAATTCCTTTGTTTGACCTAAAAATACGAACATAGACTGGAAATTGGGTAGCGGGTGTCCCTAGAAGAACTTACACGGCCGATGAATCGGGCACAACTGCTAGGTGAATGAATGATGTAATGGGTAGAATTCGTTCGTCAAAACATGGGAAGGCCTTTTCAGCGAATTACTTGCTAATATTTGGGGAGGGTATAAACAGG
>NW_008776371.1:0-306 GCF_000715545.1 Opisthorchis viverrini
GTTGTGACAGTAACACATGAATACGTTTGTGCCGCATTGGCTGCTCGGCAAAATCTATTCAAACAGATGGTGGAAGCTCTAAATAGGAACAAGGAGAATTATGTCACTCATCAACCCAAATACGTTTTGTATTTGGAAATATATGTCCGTACACCAATCAATGGTTTTTACTAAAAGACAAGTACATATGATGTCACCATATCCCGATGCTTTCAGACCTGATTGCGTTTAAGTCTGTAAGTTGCATTTTATCTTAAAAACTTTGGTAAAAATTGACAGTCCAATGCCATTTTTTAAATAACGGAT
>NW_008776372.1:0-306 GCF_000715545.1 Opisthorchis viverrini
CGACTGAAGGTATAAACAACAGTCGGAAAAGCTGTACTTTTATGGACGAGTCGCGAGAAGAACCCGAATGCAAAAACGGTAATTTCCTTCAGTTTCCTGGTTGATAGCTCAGGAGAATCAAGGACTATAATCTGTCTCATTTATCGTCGATACGGTGCGGCCATCGAAGATTCGGGAAGGTTACGCAACCACTCTGGAGCATGCCGAACGTTTACCCCGTGGACAACACTCCACGGGGACCTGAGATTTTTTTCGTCCAAGACAAATAGAAGGAATGCTAAGAGTACTCTCCGCATCATACAGAAA
>NW_008776373.1:0-306 GCF_000715545.1 Opisthorchis viverrini
TTCTGTTGTTGGTGACGGACAGGTGTCGGGCGCGCAGGGTTCTTCCATCATCAAAATTGACAGCATGACATTAGTTGTAAACACCGATGCTTCACTGTCGTTCCTCCAGTGGTTGAGGTGAAGGAGACCATCTGAACCGTTCTTCGACGTGTTCAGTCCACCGCTCCTCCTTTTGTGCCGGTTGATCCAATCGGCTAAACTAGGGCAAGGCTGTTGATTGTGGCGAAATCCTTCTGTATCTCCTGGGCCTTCACAATCCGCCAATGCCCTCTGTCATTCTCCAAGCTACTGATAATCCGATATTGA
>NW_008776374.1:0-306 GCF_000715545.1 Opisthorchis viverrini
TTTGAATAGGGATGCTGATTATATCACTACAAATTCTGGTAGGTTGGCCAGATAGTTGGTGTTTGTAAGAGGGGAGCGTTTGCCACGTGTGCTTCATTGGTAAGCGGAAGACGGTTTTTGATTAAAGTTTGCCGAAATGTTAGACGAAATCGCCCACTAGAATTTGCATCTTATGAGAGCCTGGTTTGAAGAATTACCTATCATTGAATGAGTATGTCGATCTACAAGTGGCAGATTCGTAAATTAGATTTCCGAATTTTACGGCCATGATGTGCTTTCACGAACTGGATCCTTGTGTGCTGACAT
>NW_008776375.1:0-306 GCF_000715545.1 Opisthorchis viverrini
GGCGTTTATACCATTGACTGAGTTCCCGTTGTTCCCTCCTTGTGCACACTCATCATGAATGCACCGGATTTGCGTGCAGCAACAAGAAACATGAAGGACAGTGGGCATTTCATGAGCTGAGATACTCTGAAGCCCGTGTAAGAACAGCATGTCTATTCTAAGCACACGTTTGATTCTGCTCAACGGATTTCACTTGAATTCCCACATTCTACAGCCACGCGAACGCATTTTTGTCAAGCATTTTGTGAGACGTACACTAGAAAATGAAATTGCTCCGTCGTCTTCCTGCACAAAACTGTGTAATGT
>NW_008776376.1:0-306 GCF_000715545.1 Opisthorchis viverrini
TTTTTTCAGGCACCTTCGGTAAATCACGTCAGCTTTTCACTTCCAACTTTGAGTAACTGTACTACGTGTGGGCTTCTCGGCTCAAGGGCGCTAGACAAAACAGTCGGGATGATTTATTGCTTAGGAATATACACAAAACGGAAATAACGCGATCGCCGAGCAGGACGGATAGTATAAATTTAGAGCCCAGAAATAGCAGTTGGAATGGCGAGGCATGTAATATATCACCAAACTAGTCTTAAGCAGTATACCAAACAGGCAGATGTCTTATTTTCCCCCACACTAGTCACCAATAATTAGACGCAA
>NW_008776377.1:0-306 GCF_000715545.1 Opisthorchis viverrini
TGAGCGATTTGCAAAAAAGCATCACAAAGATCAAATTTGCTTTCTGGCAATGCATCAAAATGTAGCTTGAAGTTATCAAGTCTTGCAAAAAAAGAATCGCGAAGAGTCGGGAACATCTACATACTGTCCCAGAATGACGTAATCTGGAGGTAACGGCCGCAAAGCATTCTCGTCTTGGACGAGAAGGAAGCCAGTCTGCTGAGCTGAAATGGCCTCAACAGGGAATTTGTGGGCTTCGATTGTGAGCGAGAGTAGGTGTTTTGTACAAGAGCTTTCGAGGGCCAATGGAAATTCCGCCATGGAATT
>NW_008776378.1:0-306 GCF_000715545.1 Opisthorchis viverrini
GCAGGAAAGTCCTTATCCACAGTCCTCTTCTAATGCACCATCCGACTTTGGACTCTGTCACATTAACTACGCAGGAGATACAGAAAATCTGGGAAGGGCACTTAGCCGGATGCTAACCACCGAACCCCACATGAGACTTGAAACTTAGGTGACCAAAACAAAGACGTTTTTAATGGGCTTCTCGCTGTCACTAAGTCATATAACTCGCTTTCTTACAGTTTCGTATTCTTCCCAATGATCAAACCAAGAATGAAGTAAAGATTTGGGGGTGGTGGGTTGGCTCAGTGGCTATAGCGCCAATTTACT
>NW_008776379.1:0-306 GCF_000715545.1 Opisthorchis viverrini
TTTTTTTCAAAGAAAGTGAACCAAAAATTTCTAACAAAAAAGCCACTTTTTGGGTCGTGGATCAATTTGGACTCCTCTTTTCCCGCACAGTTCGATTTCGGTCGTTTCAATTGGTGCTAAATTTATGGCGTGTCCTAACAAACGTAGTGATGCACGAGCGACTATCCCCTCCCCCGGAGTAGTCCCGTGCCGATAAGAAAGATCCCTGTGTACATTGTGCAAGGACTAATGTATTTACACACTGATCATCTATCCATCTGCGAACGACGATGATAATGGATAATCTTTGCAAAGTTGTGAATGGTG
>NW_008776380.1:0-306 GCF_000715545.1 Opisthorchis viverrini
GTCTTCGCTGCCGTGTAACCATGATTCGTTTGAAAGCTGCTAGTCGCTCAGGTGGTCTGTATAGAAACTGACAACAGTATCGATTAGCAGCCATATCTTGAGGCGTCTTTAATCACATACAGTGAAGACCATGCGGACCCCATTCCGGAAAGGGAGCCGCACGGATAGAAGCCAGGCTTTTTGTGATCTCTTCCACATCCATCTGTCAGGTCGACGATTGCGCCACCCTGAATTGAACATTGCTCATCGGATAGTGATGTTTCGGCTTGCGCAATGGATGGTCTAACCAACGCAGCTTCTGGTGCT
>NW_008776381.1:0-306 GCF_000715545.1 Opisthorchis viverrini
GATAAGTCATTTCGCGCGTTTCCAAGCAATCATGTGAAAATGAGCTCCTACAAAAAATGCGCGGCTTTGAGTTAGGTAGCATTTTTTACGTCTCATCTATTGTTCACTAAGGTGAAATCTGAGGGAGGTTTCAGTATTTATGCGCAATTCGCAGTTCAGAAGTTACGGATCGAGCACATCTGGCAGTTTTCACCAGATTGAAGCACATTGATATGGCCGTACAATAGGAGTATTCGACTCATTTACAGTCCCCCTGCATTTCAGTACAAACCAACCGGTTGGTGCATCCTAACAGGGCTCCAACCT
>NW_008776382.1:0-306 GCF_000715545.1 Opisthorchis viverrini
ACTGCTCTGTTCAAAGACGGAGATGAATTTTCCAGTTTGTCCGACTTGTTTTTCTTTAGTGAGGTCGAAGCGGACGTCCTAGCCAACTGGAGTTAGTCAACAGCAGTGCCTATTTTCGAAAAAAACTACTGGCATTGAATGTGGCAACTACGAAAGGATTAGCTTGAACCTTGACTGTTTGTGTCATTAAATTTAAATCGGCTTGCGACGGCACGTGAAGACAGAACCCTTTCTGCAGGGGAAGGGGTTTTCACACCATGTCAAGTGTTAGAGCAACAGCATGCGCATACACGCCCTACAATCTTG
>NW_008776383.1:0-306 GCF_000715545.1 Opisthorchis viverrini
TTCGACCATCTCGCCCGTTTTCTATGGCCGGACAAATTGAGAACAGATGTCTCTGTTCACCGAAGTGTTGAGTAACAATCTGATAGACAAGCAGTTGATATACCACAGATTAGAATAGCCTAGCTTACTGATATTTAAACTCCGCAGGTGGAATAATTCCTATGGCCTCAAAAGTGTGCCAACAAACAAAGAGATGACCGAGATTTCTAGAGAGGTTTTTTAAATTTACAGCAAGATTTCTGCCTGAATATGAAGTACGTTTACACAACCGTAACTTATATCACCTATCGCGCAGGCAAGTTCGTT
>NW_008776384.1:0-306 GCF_000715545.1 Opisthorchis viverrini
TTTTTTTTCGTGAACCGAATCCATGTTAGCTCGGTGTGTTATTTTGTTGACGGAGGGGATGAGAAACTGCTGGCTGAAGTTCCCTCCCGCTTTTCGATTACCTGTATTTAGCTTTAGACGACCTTGCAATGTATTAATCCTCATGCTTCCTTCGAGTTGCACGATGGCCTACACCGGAAGAGTGATTTGTTTCCATTGATATCGTCGACGGGGAGGTTCTGTTTGGGCTTTTCTCTGAAAGTGGTGGGCACTTTGATTTCGCCCCACTTTTTCAAGACAGTCACAAATCGGGCCGAACTTACAAGC
>NW_008776385.1:0-306 GCF_000715545.1 Opisthorchis viverrini
TTGAAACAGTTAAAAAACACACACAGAATTCCAGAGAACGCTAAGGACTCACCGCAGTTCTTCCACACAACTTGTGTTTCAACTTGTGTGCAACAGAGCAAACTAACTGCTAGTATGTAACTGTGCATTTCTATCCACATTAATAACGTTAGTTGGAGAACCCAGTCGTTTATATGTAGTATCTGTGTAGAGTCCCAAAAAACTGTTGTTTACCTTCTGACCGAAAGCTAGGTAAACAAGGGTAATAGTTTGTTCCCAGAAGAGAAACCCATGGAAATTTCACCTTAAGCAAAGGCAGTGTTTTCG
>NW_008776386.1:0-306 GCF_000715545.1 Opisthorchis viverrini
ACTTGTTCCAAGGATGCAGTGGCTGAGTACGTTTGGCACAAGACCGCTCTGGGAGAGGGCACGTAAACATTTTCACTTCGAATCTCACTCGATGAGGGTTCATGACCAGGCACAGCCGTAGGCATGTGCTACTTAGGTGCAGAAGTCAATTCTATTATTTACCACTTTATGCCAAATAAACAGAATAGGCATGGAAAGCAGAAAGACCTCTAATGTACAGTTTCAAGGCCATCATGCTGTCAGGAAAATTAAGTTAGATAAAATATACTTGATCCACTGTATAACCAATCGGCTTTTGCATACTAT
>NW_008776387.1:0-306 GCF_000715545.1 Opisthorchis viverrini
GGGGGGGGAATCCGGGAATAACTTGATGAAGGTCCGTTGTGAGAGCGGGTTTATGAAAACTTGCTTTATGAATGAGTATGATGAGGGCATGTAAAGACGGACGATCAATCAATTCGCATCGTACAACGCAAATGTTTTGGCATACTTTGTACGCTGGGCTCACCAGTTACAATGAGTGTAACTCGAAACAAATCTGCTCACTACTGTTCGGAGGTGCCAAGACAGCCAGAGGGGACTTCAAAAATACACGTCTGTCTGGACGTGTTGACTGCTAACCGATCTATTCACATCCGTCCGTTTTCGTAA
>NW_008776388.1:0-306 GCF_000715545.1 Opisthorchis viverrini
TGTTGACCGAGGCTCCAAGACCATATTTCAGGAGGTTTATGTTTGACAAATTGATAACTATACAGCGGTATTCCGTCTTCGACTTATTTTTACACCACGAAAAGACATCAACCGGTTCAGTGAGCTTGGGAACCAATTTTCGCTGCTTGTTAGGGGTTTCGAAACTTTTATTACGGTAGGCCAATCTATCATTTTGATGAATTTTCGGGGTCGGATAAGGTAAGCCACCTTAACGGAGGCTATTCCTCTCAGTGGCCGGTTATATCGTTCATGTGAAAGCTCCTCAGCAATCTTTATATAACGGGT
>NW_008776389.1:0-306 GCF_000715545.1 Opisthorchis viverrini
TGTCATCTTGATAGTGTCTCAGACTCGCATTTAGCTGATTTTTGAACAAGCTGACTTAGCCCTAACTTATTCATCTTACGTTTATCTTACACTCCACTTGTAAGCTGATGTCTCAGATCTACCGGTGGAACCAGCAAATTTGGAATGTGGTGAAGTAGACGGCAATTCATTCGAGGAACGAATCCAACACTGCAGCCTAGGGTGGCTGGGCCATGTGTTACGCATCCTAGTCAATGGCTGTCGAGAAGAATACCTAGAGACGGACGGAGTTTGATATGACAGAAATAGAAATGGTTCAGCTGTAGC
>NW_008776390.1:0-306 GCF_000715545.1 Opisthorchis viverrini
TTTCCGAGACGTGGGGAGGGGAGATACCAAACTGTGCGTCCCCAAGATTGGCCTGTCTTGAATAGGTAATTGTCTTGAAATATAACATGGACTTCATGGTATCGTGAGAAGTGACCTCACCCCGGGAGATCTATCTTGGTTGATCAACCCACCAATGTAAGCTGTTACTTAGAAAGGATCCTAAAGAGCTTCTTTCAGAGATGGTAGCACACCAAGAGAATGCATTTGCATATTTCCCAGACTGGTGAAACTTCTTCGTACATCATCTCCTTTGGAGTGGGGGCGAGATGGACCAAGTGGTGAGAG
>NW_008776391.1:0-306 GCF_000715545.1 Opisthorchis viverrini
TTCTTGTGCCGGTTGCCGAAGTTCCACAGGATTGTTGTTTCACACACTTCAAATATGACTGATTTTGGGCGTTACCCTAGTGGTTGCTCTGCTGAAAAAGCTACCCTAGGAGGGTCAGACTGAGAACTGAGCTGAGGCATAACCGCTATTTCACACGGACCAAAATACGTTCATAACTCCCACAAGCATTGTGCCAGATCACCATCAGTGCACACTGACCACAAACCCAAGGATAACGAATGAGGGATCTTAGGCACAGCTGAAATCGGTTAGCTGCGGTACCCTTTCGGTGGATTGCTGCCAAAC
>NW_008776392.1:0-306 GCF_000715545.1 Opisthorchis viverrini
TCTACTGCATTTGAAGAGCCTGGTGGTTTATAACTAACACCGGTCGGTGTTATCTTCCCCATTTTTTCTTCAAACAGTCCAGCAATTGAGTGCTGTTCACTTTTTTGGATGCTGTTAGGGTGTGGAAGTTTCGTCAACTGTGTTATTCTCTAAGAACGAACCTGCGGATGACGCCCTCATGGTAATCGGATAAAGTGCGCAGCCGGATAGATCGCTGAGCTGCCTCGGGTGGACACCAGACGGAAATACCAAAAATAGAGAATCAATGCCAAATCCTGCGCCGATGCGTCTGTTGTATCAGTCCCC
>NW_008776393.1:0-306 GCF_000715545.1 Opisthorchis viverrini
CGCATAGCTATTGACCTGTCAACAAAGGGCGAAAGATGCTACAAAAAGTTTCTGTGCTTTTGGGGCTGCGCACTTTTTGAGATTAGACCTACTTGACTCATCCTGCACCTGGCTAATAACCTCGGAGGATGTGGTGGATAACCACTTTCACCAGCTTACATCACGAATATGCATGAAAATAAACAAAGTGGATGTTACCACAGTGCCTTATTTAAGCAGATCAAAATAGTTGCACGACAATTAAAGTTCACTTTTTCAAGCTGGCATCGTGGTGACCATCTGTCACATACAATGCCATTTATGAGA
>NW_008776394.1:0-306 GCF_000715545.1 Opisthorchis viverrini
GGGTGAAACCCCTTTGGCAGATGGAAGCCTCGCGGTAGACGGGATTCCGGAGCCGCATGAAAACGTGCCAGCAGATGAAGGGTCCGCGGCCAACGACGGTGGCGTAGCCGCCGCCGATCCAGAAGCCACCCAACGTGAGTATATATGTACATGGATATTTGTTCACATCTCAAACACATCATGTCACATCCTGTCATTTGGATGTATAGAACTCCATGTTTCACACTCGACTTTGTTTCAGGCTGACCGATATTGACGCCTGCTGATTCGTTGGGCAAATAAGCCAAGGAGGATTTCGTTTGGACT
>NW_008776395.1:0-306 GCF_000715545.1 Opisthorchis viverrini
CCAGCAGAAGAACCAAATGGACCTGAGTAAGGCGGTGATATCAGTCCGCCATCGTCTACGAAAGTCCGGGATACGATTATATCGCCTCAACACAACACAGCACCTGGTTTGTATCCTTCACCCTTAAAATATGGTGAGTCCCTCGTGTCTCTAATGCGCAGATTTGGCTATCGTTTTTCTCTTCCTCATTCTCTTTGTCCCTTAGACCACGAGAGGTTGAATTTACGTGACGTGGATGGCTATTGGCTGTTTCTCCGAGTGAAGAATTGTCAGTTGGATGGTGAACTTATCTTGCAAATTATTCCT
>NW_008776396.1:0-306 GCF_000715545.1 Opisthorchis viverrini
GCCGCATTGCTATGAGTGGCTTAGCAGGATTGTGAACAGCTCTTACTTATACAGGACCTAGCGCTAATCAACCTTCAATCACAAACTCTATGTCACGTGGTCGGTTAACTGGCTACTTGAGTGGTGAATTTCCAAGGAAATGTTTCAGGCATTTTGTGAAAGTATTCTCTCTCCAATCCACATCAGGATCCACGGTAGGTGATGTCGGTTTTACCAAACAACTGAAAGCACTATACAGCTGTTTCATCCATTGAATTTCGTGAGATACGCACAAGTGATAATTTTCGATAGGGATAAATCTGCTAT
>NW_008776397.1:0-306 GCF_000715545.1 Opisthorchis viverrini
TCACCCATTCATCGAATCGGGACCAGACCACATACCGTGAACCGTGTAATTGACAGATGAATGATGCTGTCTGTGTGTGATCTGAATCCTCCGCTGATCAGTCATCCGTGAGTGTGGAAGATTGATTCATCATCTCACATGCGTTTTTGAGTCTGGCGTCGTTTTGCCGTTCAAGTTTCCCCCAATTTTTCTGCGTCATATTCTATCTTACGCATGCTCAATGTATGTTGTTTCGCATCTTCCACACGCGGGACTTTGATGTGTGGATGATGAACTCACGATTATCTACAATTTTGCTCGAATGTC
>NW_008776398.1:0-306 GCF_000715545.1 Opisthorchis viverrini
ATCAATCTTCGTGTGCGAATTGGGACCCCCACACCTGTGCTAGCCTACCAGGATTTACATCGTAGAAGTTCACATCGCATTACCAAGTACAAATAAATAAGATCTCGTTTATGGGCGTAAACAAGAGCGGCTAATCTAGTGGTCGCGAGGAGATCGAGCAATCACAATGCATGTCTAAACGAACAGTCATAATCTAAGCTTAATGCTTTCAGGGCGACACGTATGCTGTTGCACATCCACACCACTACTCAAGAAAAGTAACTGAGACAAATCTTTGTTCTACCTCACAGTGACACGTTGATTGTG
>NW_008776399.1:0-306 GCF_000715545.1 Opisthorchis viverrini
GCCACCCACAGTTGGGTCACATGAGTGGCAGTTTGCATCCATCACTCGAATGAGTGAAGCTCAGCAGCGTTGCTATGACTCGATTACAAACAAGGAGTTGAATTAAACTGTAATTCAGGTGAGCAAGTGGCAAGCAAAATTGCACGACAGGCGAAATCGAGGTGCGGGCAACTCGCAGAATCGTCGTACTATGGGTTTCCCTGAGGGGTTTTGGCGAATCTCGACCAGCCCAGCTGAGAATTGGTAATTGTCTGAGGGAGTAATGAATCCGCATGTAGCATGTGGATGCATTTGCGCTCGTTTTCG
>NW_008776400.1:0-306 GCF_000715545.1 Opisthorchis viverrini
CAGAATAAGGCATTTCACAAGCCTCTAATCAATTTCTCATTCCCCATTGGAATGTAATTTATCAAAAGGCGAACGTCATACCTAGCTGTACACTCAAATTCGAACCCAGAATTGATTGTTGTTTTCCAAACTGTTTTTGATCAGATGAAGAGAACATTGGTCGACCTTGACCTATCATTGGCCATTTGGGTAAGCATTCCTATTGGCCGGTCGGCCGACCTATCAGGTTAGTTTTGAAACTTGGCCTCTCCAGGCCCCTTGCTTGGACATTTGTTCTTTTCTTGGTTCGTTGGACTGATGTTCAAG
>NW_008776401.1:0-306 GCF_000715545.1 Opisthorchis viverrini
TGACAGTGTGCGAGGCGAATGTACTATCAACATCAACTTCGAAATACACTTTGGAGGGTGAACAAATTCACAGTACCTCGTTTGCATATTACCTATTACTGAATGTCCTGGTTGAGCAAATCGCTTCATATATATACTTCTGAGGACGTTTTGCGTCAACCAACTCAGTGAAAATGCGGAACATGGAGGGTGATTTTTCCTGTTAAAATTCAGTAACTTTGAAAGTTTTCGGATTTTTTTTGGTTTGTAATTAGAGGGAGGATGGTGAATTTTTCTCGCAAGTGAATTTACTCGCGGCAAAGCTAT
>NW_008776402.1:0-306 GCF_000715545.1 Opisthorchis viverrini
TCACCTGGCGTCGGATGATGCGCCGGGTATAGTTGTGGTAGCGATCAAGTGTGATCTGTCGCCAAGTCTCCAGCTAGGACACGGCCCTATCAGATATCTAATGTTTGGATGAGGTTGGCTGGGTTGAACCGCAAGCAGACGATCCTGCTTTGAGTAGCGACTTGAACATTTTTTCCCAGCGACACTGTACCGTCCGGCAGGCATTCGAGGAGCTGGTTTTGATAGTCCCGTTTGACTTCTGGGTCCACTAGCTTCTCAAAGGCTAAGCGTAGTGTGCGCGTTTTGTGTATACCTGAAAAAAGCAAT
>NW_008776403.1:0-306 GCF_000715545.1 Opisthorchis viverrini
AACCTATGAACTCATTCGGGTTAAGTTATAATAATCTATGTTGCTATTTACCGCACTCTTCGCGTAATTCTGGTTGATTTTTGTCACCGACTCAGTTATCAGTTAATAGTCTACGAAATATACCAAATATATAATACTACTAAACATAATAATCAAAGTATAGAATGCTTTTAACACCCACGCAATCATGCAAGAACACTAAGAGTGAACTATTCAATAAACAAACGCCTTGTCAGCCATTTTTCTTGGAAGAATGTCGGACGCACGACATACATCGAATCGGTATTTGTAGATTGACGTAATTGA
>NW_008776404.1:0-306 GCF_000715545.1 Opisthorchis viverrini
AGTAATAATAAACCATTCCAGGAGCAACACCGATATTGTTATTGATATTAGTTGTAGTCGTATGTCTGTATAATTATATAATACACTCTTTATTGATCATGGTGTACAACATAAAAGTTATCCATCCAATCCAACGTTGAATAAGAATGCTCGATCACTGTGATTCCACCAGTTTTACAGTCAGATGTTAACAAAGATTGAATTACCAGCCCCTTTTTAACGAAACACACTAATGTTCAGCAGCCCTATACTGGTACTAAATAAGGCCACTTCGGGCAATTTCGTTATCCATAGTTATGGTATGTT
>NW_008776405.1:0-306 GCF_000715545.1 Opisthorchis viverrini
CTGATGACTACGTTTTTCAATGAAAAACCAATCTCTTTGGATGAAATCTTTGCAGAATCCGACTATCTCACAGAGACCGACGGCCTGACCGGAGAGCAAGTGTTTATTCAGAAATTTACAGGATTGAGCAGTGTTCTTTAGTGGACAATAGCCGAGGCTCCTTGATGGGACTGTGCGAGGCACAAAACAGACAGGATGATGGGCAACTTCGTTACCCTGGGACCACATATGAGGATCCGAGAACCGGTATACAGCTGATCCCGCTGGGGAAACGAGAAGTTGGCCAGATGCGTGGTTGTTTTTAGC
>NW_008776406.1:0-306 GCF_000715545.1 Opisthorchis viverrini
GTTCGGAGAACTATACTATCTAAGCTAAACTGTCGTTCTCCAAGAAAGGGCGAAGGGGTTCGAACTCAGATGTACTTGCATCAAGAGAGGCTCTTCCTTGAAGAGAGAAGCCTATTCATTCAGGCTGAAAAATATTTCGTGTGACACTATACATTCTAAACTACGTTTTTCGCTGCTCGGCTTCGGTAGTGGCAACGGGCGTCCACTCAAAACTTTTGATTTGGATACCAAAATGTTACTAATGCCACTGAAGTAAGACCACGACGAACTAGATCATTGGTAATGTGGTAAAATATTGGTAGCTCG
>NW_008776407.1:0-306 GCF_000715545.1 Opisthorchis viverrini
ACTGAAGGTCGCTGTGTTGAAAATATGGTTGCGATAGATGGGTGTGAACACAGAATCCTAAACAGGCAGTTCCCCAGCTAATCACACAGCACTTCCTAGCAGGTGAAGTTGGCGGAATTCAAAAGAGGGATTTCAAAGCTACAAATAACTCGTTCTCAGGATTATAACCCTGGAGTGACAACCGTGTGTTTGATTAAATGGACCAAAGTATCAACTGCCACATTGAGTTTTTGTTATGGTACTCTGCGAAATCCGACTGTTTACCCACTTCAATTCCTAGTCGTTTGTTTACACTAACGTTTTTTT
>NW_008776408.1:0-306 GCF_000715545.1 Opisthorchis viverrini
GAGGCCCTGAGTGCTGAGTGGCGGCACCAGAAAGTATTGCTTTTGGTGGCGCTCCCATGCGGCTCGTTTTTCGCGGAGGGCCTTGCGTTGAAGCCAGCCAGCAGTTTTCTAATCCGGCGAATTTTATGTGGCTTGTTTGCCTTCAGTCGCTTTACTTTCGCGTTTGTGTGGACACCCGATCCGCCGACGATCAGCGTGGCCAACTGGATGTACGAGGGATTTTCCGATTGGCTGTAGTCACGTTTGTGGCTTTGGTTGTCGGGGTTCTGAGCGGTAGTTGTGTCCACAAGCAGAGAGGCCGCTATT
>NW_008776409.1:0-306 GCF_000715545.1 Opisthorchis viverrini
AATGACAACAGTTTTTGCGTTTCGTACAGTGGAACAAATACTCTTCACTTTATCCAATGCCAGAACGGTGCGCACATCAGTTTCACTAAGTCGCCCAATTTTCCACACACCTGCGTTTTAGAAAATTTCGCTTCCAAGTGTTCGATAGTTCAAATGTGACGCACACGCCCCGTACGATCCAAGGGGGCACTCGAGGTTTCACTTATTTCCTTAAATTCTGTTACTCCTGATTGTATTGTGACCGATAAACTGAATGCACCAATCTTCAAAGAGGGTCGCGTTCGCTAGTTTGAGATACCTCTGGTG
>NW_008776410.1:0-306 GCF_000715545.1 Opisthorchis viverrini
GTTTCCATCTGATGATTCATCACCAAGTGTCCGCCATAACAAAACGGTAATTGCAATTGTTAATACCGTGAAGAATTGACCCAACGTTGTTGGCTGGAGAGTAAACCCTGATTTCTCCTTGCCTGGACTAACCAAATCTATCTTACCAAGATAGTTGCCCAATAGACGCTCAATAAAATGTGCTTAGGTAGATGACCTGCCACAATATCTTGACAAGTTGGATCATCGGGACTCGGAAAACCTAACTTGCGTGCTGTGAGTGTATAACAGCATCCCATATTCTATAGAGGAAAATATCGGTAGCTC
>NW_008776411.1:0-306 GCF_000715545.1 Opisthorchis viverrini
CCCAAAAGTGCACATACTCTAAGCATGCTATGGACTAACGGGGGCCTGGCTGTTCTGGCAGGACCGTCATGCGGATGAGTCATCCGCCAAATTGGAGGTAATTTCCTGTCAAACTCTTTGGAATCTTGAGGACGCCGAGCGGGTCGTGCACCTATTTTAGGGAGATTGTGACACATCTACGTGTGTTGCTGCCATACACAACCTTCACACCTATCTCCATCGCGCAAGAAAGAACCGCTGTGTGTAGTTCAAGAATGTCACCCAAGTGACGGTAGGTTCGCAAAAACCGTGGTCTAGTGGTACTGG
>NW_008776412.1:0-306 GCF_000715545.1 Opisthorchis viverrini
CCTACGGCATCAGCGGCGATGGAGGTTCTTGATCCATTTCTGCTAAACCAGTTACACAAAGGGCTCACGCTGGTTCACCAAAATCGAGGAAATGCATGCCTGATAGACTTTTAGCATTCTAGTTCCCAAATAATATGCGTTTTGCCGAGACCAGGAGTTGCCAAGAATTTGTAGTAATCTGAGAATTTACTTCCAGGTAAATGACATCAGCTTCGTTGCACGACCGGACCGAATTTCCGGCTCAATGCCCGTGTATCAAATTCCGATCCACCTGCCAATAATTGTGTCAGGAGAACTCACATCGTT
>NW_008776413.1:0-306 GCF_000715545.1 Opisthorchis viverrini
AAAAACTCAATTTCTGTTCTGGTGACCGGGTTTGAGCTCGGGAGTATTTCACAAACACATGCTCGAAATCTTCACGCACTTTTACGGCCGATTTACTTTCTTCTGAACCTTGCTTTCAAAAACAATTCTCAATCTGATCAAATGGGCCAGATGAGGTGTGTCGATACACATAACAGATTTCTAGGGTGAATATCTTGGAACCAGACGAACTTTCAGACAGTACAGACAAACGGACTGTCGCACGACAAATCAGAGGTGGCTTGCAGCATCAACATTATTCATTTGAATGAAGATGAATTGCCAGAG
>NW_008776414.1:0-306 GCF_000715545.1 Opisthorchis viverrini
ACTAGCGCTTACCAAGGTGATTAAGATGAGTTTGTGTGTGAGCTATTTTTAATCAATAGGGCCCTGTACTTTGTGATAACTGGGAATCTGCTGTTTATAAGAAGAGAAACATGGATAGAGGGACTAAGTATTTGTCCACCAATGTTTGACTGCACTCATTTGCCAGGTATTTGGTGGCTGCCATCAACACATAAATGAAATTAATTCACTCAGAAGCAACACCTATGCGGCGCCTAGCAATGTTATGTCTATGTGGTGTACAAAAAGTAGCATGTGGTGGCAATTTAGTGTTCATTAAATTTTCCC
>NW_008776415.1:0-306 GCF_000715545.1 Opisthorchis viverrini
AACTATGGAACAAGCCCCCCTCCCATATCTATACTACATCGTCTCATTTAGTCTTTCGAAAGACCATCGATACTTACCACTCTTTGAAGGGAGCCGAGCCTAAACTAGACAATTTCTTTAAAATAGATCGTAGGCCCTTCCAATTTGCGCTGTCATCACAACTCTCTTGTTACTTGATCGAAGAATGTGCACTCACCAGCCTGAACCCTTATCATTAACCCACATGTGAGACGACCACTCTTTCAAGTTTTGTTCTCCATAAATCCCCATCGTATCTATCTCTTATGCAGAAGTTCAGCTCCTGAG
>NW_008776416.1:0-306 GCF_000715545.1 Opisthorchis viverrini
GTGATGTATCAGATGACTGTCGATCTGTTTGTTCGTTGAGCTTCCAAGTTAAGGTTTCGTCTCTAGTGGACAAGAAATGGTAATCGCACAGCCGAAAGGAAACTTTCTTCTTACCTGCCGCGTTTTCGAAGAGTAGCTGGTATCATCTGATGCGATATAAACGCAGGAGGATGAGGACTAACTCAACTGGACATGGGGATTGGGGATGAAACGTATGCAGTCCAAGTTTCAAGTTTGGCGAACAGATCAATCACCAGTAAATGCAACCGAGCTACCAATGTTTCTACACCCTGGTTATGAAACAAC
>NW_008776417.1:0-306 GCF_000715545.1 Opisthorchis viverrini
TCAGCCGAATTTTCCTGTTTCTTTATATAACACCTCGTGGTGCAGTGATCAAAGTGGCACATCCTCGCGGATTCCTTGAATCAAATGCACTTCGGTAATCCTCCTCACTCAATCGATTGTGATTCGTGTTCAGGTGATAATTTCATATCCTAACGACAACCAAAGTACCAGTGGATCAAATGAAGAAAACTACTAAAAATAGAAGGTTAATGAAACAACCAATCATTTAACAAACAAAACAAGAGGAAACGATCCAATTAAAACAGAGGCACGGAATTGTCGAACTGAATGCGCCCAACGAACCAA
>NW_008776418.1:0-306 GCF_000715545.1 Opisthorchis viverrini
TTTTGTAAGATGAAAAATTTGCATTCAACTATTTATCACCAAAAGTCCTTCAGATTGAATATACAATTTACTTTTACAACTACTGCACTCAAGTGAACGGGTGTTTAACTGGTGAGGTTTTATCAAATTTGTTTGCATTAAATGCTGAAGTTGAATTATGTACCTTCCTAAAATTAGCTAGATTGCAGTTGTCAGTTCATATGGAAAGTTTTACATCCAGCCTCCAAACGTCTCGGGGTTTGAAAGTCAAGTTGAATTTTCCGTTTCACTTCAGATATATCCATCTAGTTAGATGGGATTTCCACA
>NW_008776419.1:0-306 GCF_000715545.1 Opisthorchis viverrini
CGAACGGTCCGCACTTACGCGCGACTGCGAGTCTAGTTGTGAGAGTTTGCACGACCCTCGACTATCTGTCGGACAGTTTACCTGAATGCTATTCCAATCGGAGCCTGTGACAAACACTCTGTCGTTTAACGTTCTGAAGCCATAAAATTGTGACTTTCTGTTCAACTTTCCCCTTTTCACATGGTGCAAATTAGCCTGAGAAAACAAAACCGGGTGAAAATGTTTTAACGCGAAGAGATTTAGAAATTGGTGCGTATATGATTGGCTTGTATACTTACTTGGGGGTGTGTCATTTCAAATGGTGTA
>NW_008776420.1:0-306 GCF_000715545.1 Opisthorchis viverrini
CACTGTTTCCCTGGACGAGGCAAACTGTTCCCCATAGAGGCAAACTGTTCGCGTTCTACAAAAGTGTGCATGACTGGACGTCCGGCACCAGTGCCATATTTGATCAGGAAGGTGTATAACGTATATCTACATACCATACATCAGTGGCTTTAAGAACGGGCTTGTCTTATATATCACATCGATATTTACCACGCCAGAACGTCAGAACAGTGACATTTTCTGCGATTTGGGGAAGCACATATGATCACAGCGACTTTTTCCTGACTGCAGCACAAGCATGCGTCCGGATTCTGTGAGCTCTACCAG
>NW_008776421.1:0-306 GCF_000715545.1 Opisthorchis viverrini
TCAGAGCTCCATACAAAATGCTCACGCGCCTGGCACTCCGACCACAAAAGTATGAAAATGCAAGCCAGCACGTGCGGGTAAAAAGTACCACCCGGCTGATTGGCTGTCAAGACAAGAAGGAAAAGATGAAGCCGTAGAGATCGGTGCCGATATATTCGTTGTTAAACTGGCCCACGAAAGATTGGTAAAATCACAGCTACAGGATCCCAGACTATTAAATAGAACGAGGAGGGGGCCGAGGACTGGTGGTGTCCTGCAGGCACGTCAATAGGACGAGCCTGAATGAAGATGTCATACCATCCAGGA
>NW_008776422.1:0-306 GCF_000715545.1 Opisthorchis viverrini
CAATTTATTCACGATGGTCAAGGCACGTACACGCGGGCAACACCATGCACCAGCATATAAGCAACTGGTGAGAATCAGCACCGAACTCAATCCACTCCGATCGATCCCACTTCCCAGTGTCAAGTCGTCATGGTGTCCAAGGCACCATTATTCAACTTGATCCACAAGGATTTATTTCCAGTTACCAGTTGATTGTTCACTGTGTGATCCGGTGTACTCAAGTTGGATCGAACCACTGGGTGGAGCAACTGACTCGGTCTAAATGTACCCACAGACGCGATCATCGTGAACCACCACCACCACCAC
>NW_008776423.1:0-306 GCF_000715545.1 Opisthorchis viverrini
GGAGGTTACGTCTCGTATACAGATTTAGCACGCCGGCCGATACATCTCGGTTCAATTTAACTAATTTGGCAGTAGTGAACCATATGCACTAGGGAGAAGCATAAAAATTATCGAATGAATACGTGTGCCACATAGGCCAAAATATCATCCCTCCGAAAAGCAACTGTTTCGACCAGAGCCGTCGAAAATCAAGATTTCGATAAACGTACCACATTGGGAAATAATGTCAATGAATGAAAGACGGTTTGTTGTGTAACATTTCCCTCCGAGGCCGAGGTGATTCTCTTCCACAATATTGAGAACCAT
>NW_008776424.1:0-306 GCF_000715545.1 Opisthorchis viverrini
TGGATCAAGTAAGAATCCATCCATATGTTCAATAGGAAGATCTTGTGGCTTCTGCGAAAGGGAATCACTGTAAATGGGATCTGATTCAGGTGAAAACGGACATTTTCGCTCAGTAATCAATCATTGGACTCCAACATGGCGTGTGCAACCTAATGGAGCAGACACGGTCGCTGTTAAATTGGTGCCGTTTATGTGAAAGTACCTGCACAACTTACGCATTTCGTCTCGGCTGTAGATTAAAGCAAAGATGCTCGAAGTAAACTGAAGGTCAGGAATGGCTCACCGTTCCCCCTCAAGTATTCTTCA
>NW_008776425.1:0-306 GCF_000715545.1 Opisthorchis viverrini
AGAACGTTCCGTGACATATGGGACTATTCAAAATCTTCAGTTTAGGCTTCAAGGACCGAATGTTGCATATAAGTACTGAATTATGTTGTTGGTCGCCGGACAGATGCGTTCCTGATAACAAACACATTAGGAAAGCATTTGGTTTCAACAGAATAACAGCGTATGCGAATGTGTTTCATTCCTCGTACGCAGATATTACGATCCCCAGTTTACTTCACCCCCATATTTTTAAGTGCGCACAGATATTCCATTTTCTTTTCCGTTAATGGAGAAAACAACCACTGGATATGCACTACTGATGAGCTC
>NW_008776426.1:0-306 GCF_000715545.1 Opisthorchis viverrini
GATGGTGATGAGGATGATGCTGATGATGACGATGGTGGTGGTGGCGGTGCTGATGAGGAATCACTGAGACAGATGGTTCCTCAAAATTTTCAGGCCAGGAGCTCGCAAAAACCAACATGATGTCTCCAAGAATGTTGCAACCATATGCAGCTATATCGGACTTAGGGGTGGAACAATGAGCAAAGAGCAATACCCGAAATTTATACGTCGTTCTTTGGTGTTTCAAATGGAACATGCTTGTAGTGTATAACGAGGGACTATTTTAAAGGAAACATTTTTTTAACAATCTGTTTCATCTGACATTTT
>NW_008776427.1:0-306 GCF_000715545.1 Opisthorchis viverrini
CACACCGCATAATGTTCACTATTTGTGTGACCTTTCCCATGCCGCGCACAATCCCCGTCTGTCATACCTTTATTCTGACTACACGTTATTGGTCATGCTTCGCGGTATGCCATTCACCAGCTGGGAATAAATGTTGCCGTTTCTTGTCATCGAAGCCAGGGTGTTCAGGAGGGAGGACACGGTACAGGTGTTGGTGGATGTCTAGGGAGGTGTCGCGGACGAAACCTTCGACCATGGATGGACGAACAAGGCTCATTAGGGGATTGAGCGAAGGAAAATCCATCGACAGCTCACAGGTCAAAGACT
>NW_008776428.1:0-306 GCF_000715545.1 Opisthorchis viverrini
TATTTATTGCGAGAACCGAGCGCCCGTTCGAGTCGCAGCCAACACTAGGTACTTTCATTGAAAGAGGCCTGAAGCAGTTCTAGATTGTCCTAGCATGAACACTTACTAGCTTGAGCATTTTGCGCCAGTCCACACGTGATGCAGCTTCACACCTAAGAGTTCCTGGCCACTACTCACAATTTTACCTATTACTTATACATAACTTCCACTTCTTGTGACTAGCACCTGCAATCCTAACTTTTTTACTACCGCCTCCAATTGGCCTGTTGCACTTCCTTACATTCGGGCATAAGCTTCTGTACCCGG
>NW_008776429.1:0-306 GCF_000715545.1 Opisthorchis viverrini
GGGGTCAGCCATGGTTTCCCCCATTAGCTGCTCGAGAAATCAGCTGAACTGGAAAAGCAGAAGTGGAACAATGTCTACGAATGACGAAAGTGGAAACATGGTGAACCAAAAGCCAACAAGGTATCATCCAATCTGGAGCAGCTTCCGGGATGAAAGGGAGTCTCGTAGATTCAATGAGCCATTTCACGGTGCTCCTAGTAATTATCCGAGTAACATTTTGGTGAGTGTTTATTCGCTCTGTTTTAGAGTAGCCACCTCAACTTCTATTTCGTCGTGAATTTGGCGAACTAATTTACTCTTTCCTTT
>NW_008776430.1:0-306 GCF_000715545.1 Opisthorchis viverrini
TCTCTTATCCAACAGGGTAGTACTCCAAGCGTGCGGAACCCAGCTCCGAAGCGAGAATTCTAAATGCTATTACATTACATTCAAACAAGCTTCATTCAACTACGTGTTGCATCATCATATGTTTCCAAAAAGGCGCTGCAACATTGCATCGGTGCACGGTCCATCCATCACCTGAATCCCGGTTCCATAGCCACCTATATGTAAACCTGACAATATGTTTCTAGCAAGGGCTCATTTGTGCATTCGCACTACTTCCCAACCGTCTCCCACAACATTCGGTATTATGAAATGCCCTAAAACCCGATC
>NW_008776431.1:0-306 GCF_000715545.1 Opisthorchis viverrini
AGCCGCGCGACACCAAGCTAGTAAGTAGCGATGTCACACTGACTGGTGACTGAATGTTTGTAATCAGTGTCAACCTCAGCGGATAGAAAATTAGCAGCGAACAAAAACCTGGCTAGAATATGCGCTACGCTGAAAAGTATGAAACGCGTGCCGTCGACAGTTTCACGTGGATCAGGATACCGCAGTGTAAAAAGCCAAACGACTGTAGGATCTTCACAACTTTGTGACCGGGGTCACATGACTTTGGTTGCTGGATTGATCCTGCTCATGGCGCCTTACTCCGACAGCACTCAGACGTACGTATCT
>NW_008776432.1:0-306 GCF_000715545.1 Opisthorchis viverrini
TTTTTTTTCACGAACACTTCGAAGGCAAACAAGTGCGTCTCCTTTTAAGTTCATTCTTTGCTGTTCATCGTTCTCTACCTACATTCTACAAGGTTCCAATCTTGTAACAGTTTTTGCTTGCAGAATGGTTCTCTTCACCTCTAACTGCACCCAAGTAAAGCACTTGAGAAAACCTTCATGGGGGTGACAAATTGTCTCCTTGACAAGGTATTTCTCCGTAAACATTACCCACCCTACCTTTTTTTATCAGCCAAGCTACAAAGTTTCACTTGTGACTAGGATTTCACGAGGGTACCGCCTGAAGAA
>NW_008776433.1:0-306 GCF_000715545.1 Opisthorchis viverrini
AGTCGAGCATAAATCGTGTTGAAATCCTTCACAACATGAATCTGGTATACTGATCATCCAGGAATCCGCCGCAGAGACCGCTTAGAATTGGGAAATGCACAGTTCTTGATCTTTACCAGCTCTTTGGCAGTGAACCAACCGCACGTGGCCCACGTTATGCTTCATTAGTTTCACCGAAATCCAAGCGGGCGGTGATTGAACGAATGGATTGTAGTTGTTCCTTCGGTTTTTGAGATTTCCGATTCCCTCGAGCATTCCCATAATTTCACGGTGTTGGGTTTACGTTCTAAATGTTGGCAACTATCT
>NW_008776434.1:0-306 GCF_000715545.1 Opisthorchis viverrini
AGGGATTATCTTTGAAAATTTTTCAGATTGCCTTCTTTCTGGCTAGGCAGTTGAGAAGCACCACTAGTGTCCTCAGCCATTCAGTGCAGTCCATTTCGTGCAATCAGGGAAAACCTAACTTTTAAAACGCGTCTATAACAAAGCATAGCAGGCCAAAATGATGTTCATTTATCGTCCTAAACCAGCTGTGTGAATTCCGGTAAGCCTAACTCTTTGCGGAAGGACACCATTTAGGCGTCCGTGTTACTGCGGTCGATTCAGCATATCGATAACCAAAAAGTGTGATCTCATATTATTTTCACCGTC
>NW_008776435.1:0-306 GCF_000715545.1 Opisthorchis viverrini
AAAGCTAACATTCGAAGGGGGTGGAAGTTAAACTGGTGTGCTGTCTTTGTGAACACTGGCTTCAATGAAAATTTCCACTTGCTGGCAGACCAACATAAGTACACCGAGAGGTGATAGTAAGCCTCAGTCTTACACGAGAACAACCTATGCTTGTGCACTGCTTCTAGCAAGTGTTGTGCAACATGACACTTTGGACGGGCAGCCAAGTGCTCTATGAATTGGGCTGTGCCAGCCAGCACAGGTCTTCCAAATGCTAGTTGGGCCCAAATGCTCGAAGTTCGAAACTGTCAGACCAGACCAGACCAG
>NW_008776436.1:0-306 GCF_000715545.1 Opisthorchis viverrini
GGCTTTCATTGGGCTGTGATATATATAAAAGTTTGGATCGGTTTGCTGTAGCCTTTGCGATTATTATCTTGAGAAGTGTCATTTAATTTACCGCAGTGATGAAGTGGGTCCAAGGCTGGAATATCTATCGGTTGTGGTTAGAATCACTTGCAAGACAATGATAAAATATCCATTAGACTGAGTGCTTCTTAATCATTTGGTGAACGCGAGACTAGCATAGCACTAGGTTGCAGTCAACATCGTTCACGAACTTCTTTCTTGATCCCATTTTATTTGTACCACATCTGGCGCCCAAATGCGATATCG
>NW_008776437.1:0-306 GCF_000715545.1 Opisthorchis viverrini
ACGGCACTGCCATACCCAGTTTGATGGCAAACCTGCAACTGTTTACTTCCTAATCTGACTGCATCCTCTCGCCAGCGTGTTCCTTTACCCACAATCATAATCAAAGTCTTCATCTGTCCGAAGCCGCCTCCGAGAGGCGTTCATTGAAATCCACCGAACCTTCCATTGAATATAAAGATTTTGGTGTCTTTTACTTTGTAATCCTCACCGAGTCAGTCATTTTCCTTGCAATTCGCGTTTCTTCTTGTGCGTTTGTGTGAACTCCTACTCCAAGGGAACTTCTACACCTGACTTCGCTGCAGCAGC
>NW_008776438.1:0-306 GCF_000715545.1 Opisthorchis viverrini
CGCCCAAAGCAACACAGGTGTTCAAACATGGCGTCCTTCATCAGAAGAGGGAGTCAGAGTTTCGGATGACATCCAATATTGTTTTCACTTACCATTCAGCCTACTGGCGCTTAGGTATGAGCCGGATCTCACAAGACGTTAGTGAATGACTGTCTAGGGACTACCGTTTGTTGGGACAATTTGAGTCATCCATGTTTTGTTGTTGAGTATGAGAAACACCTTAATCTTGAGTCTGATTCATCATGTACCTCTAGAAAATGTCTTTATTAAAGATGCGGATCTAGATGAGGGGAATTTACCACGAGG
>NW_008776439.1:0-306 GCF_000715545.1 Opisthorchis viverrini
AAATTTTCATGAACCCAAATAATAACACCTTTAAGGAGCTCAATGCTATGCCGCACCCTGCTGCATTATGGGACTATTTAAAATAGTATTGCTCCGGAAGAGTTTCTAATGGTCCACCAGCTTTTGCGGCCGTTCTAGCAGCATTATTTTTATTGTTACATTTTATATTACATCGACCTTTATTGGTACCAGCGCGTACCGTATTATATTACGCCGTGCTAAAACATCCTTTACTATACCAGGCTACACTACCCATATGACGGTGGATAATACTGGTGAGGCATGCAAGTAATATGTTTTCTTGTA
>NW_008776440.1:0-306 GCF_000715545.1 Opisthorchis viverrini
GTGAAACTTCCATCTGAGAAGTGTTATCGGCCAGTCGGTACAGGACCAAGTAATGTGATTTTCGTGATTATAGGGAGCCATGTCCTGTCCAGGTGAGAGTTAATCACGCTACAGGCCAAACGGTTACGTGTTGAACCACTGGCCGTAAGGTCACCGATTAGAAAGGCTCCACTAAAGTCTCGTGAGACGCGCAGCGTTGTTAGCTCCTAGTGAGGATGAAACGGCTACGGGGTGCTTCTCGGCCTTTCATCACAGACCAACTTCACTTGCGAAATGATTTGGGTCACAGTGTCTGTTGGTTACCAA
>NW_008776441.1:0-306 GCF_000715545.1 Opisthorchis viverrini
TGGGAAGCGTCGGCATACAGAGACAAGCCGAGAAATGAGGCAAATGTTTATTTCCTCGCAAACCATAAGTTTTTCATCCGGTCATTTACGTGCAGTTTTGATTTGCAATTGCGACAAAATCCGTATTCACCAGCACTATGGGCGTGTTTCCTGATTAACCGGCGCGTACAGGGATATGCAATGGGTGATTCCGTACATATTCCCAAGTCTCGTAAAGAGATCTTTTTCGTTCGCAGCTGGTCAGAAACCCCCACGATTAAGAAGTTTTTCTTAACATTGATTGTTGGGCCTTCTTCAAGAGCTTCG
>NW_008776442.1:0-306 GCF_000715545.1 Opisthorchis viverrini
GCTTCACATATTCCCTGAATTATCCTCCTCTCTGAAAAGACCTATTCATTAATTATGCCCTGTTTGCACGAGGTTTGTTTGAAAGGTTTTTTATCTTCAATCTGGCCAGCACATGGCGAGGGAATATCCTTCCTCCACTGTTAGTTAAATCTACGTCTAGAACCCAGTTCAAAGAACCTTTAGCTCACCTGAGAGATCTTTCTTACGTGAGTCAACTCGCCTTAGCATATACGGTGCTAATTCCAGCTATGCTAGGGCTAGTATACGGAGCTCAGTATTCACATACTAGAATTGGATTTTCGAAAG
>NW_008776443.1:0-306 GCF_000715545.1 Opisthorchis viverrini
ATTTAAACTGCGCCGTTGTTTGTGGTCCCAAATAGTTTGCTCTATACCCAATGTCCCTTGTGGAATTAGTTTGCTGAAGGCAGACTGCATGCTGTGTTCTATCCTCAAACGTTTTAAAAGTTACCAACCCTCTCGGTGATCATTGTTGAGATTGGGATCCTGATTCTGTAGAACTCTGTCCTTAAATGATGACAAAGCATTTCTTGTCCCCGATTTCGCTCGTCTTTGTCGTCGCTTGAATTTGACCCAGAAGTTATTATAAGCCTGGAGCCATACAGCTGGTTTGGCAGGAGGGCGCTTTACCCC
>NW_008776444.1:0-306 GCF_000715545.1 Opisthorchis viverrini
TGGATCCCAGTAAATAGTTATCTTTGCACTGTGCGGTTGTCTGGTTCGACTACGATCGACGCAGGTCAATGCGGTATCAAAGCTATCCTCTTAAATGCGCAGCTACCCAGTTCCCAAACTACTCAAGTCCTGGCTGTATTTCCCACACTCTCCCACTTTCCGGTGAGCGAAACTGTAACTGGTGCAGAGTTTGTATTTGATAAATTGAAAGTGATGGAATTTTAGATTATTTCAGTGCTCCAGAAAGCAATCTGTTGACTTTGGACAATATTGGACCAGTTCAGTTAGAGGACACGAAACTTTATA
>NW_008776445.1:0-306 GCF_000715545.1 Opisthorchis viverrini
GCATTTTTGAAGGATCTGAACCAAGAAGATCAATATCGCCCGCATCCTCAATGTCTGTGAGTGAACGACCCGGGAGCATTTCGACCTTTAGGGTTTCACAAACAGGTTGAGTAATTTCAAGTAGTACATCTACAACGAAAATGGAGAGGGAGGCGAGAGAAGGCGACCTTGTCCTACACCGTTGGACGTGGCGAACTCAGCCGAAAGCTTGCCGACACTCGTACCAGTCCACAGCACTTCGCATACGACGCCCTGATAAGGGATATAGATTTGGAAGGAACATCCTTGATCGCCAGACATGGCCAA
>NW_008776446.1:0-306 GCF_000715545.1 Opisthorchis viverrini
GTGCTATGGCTTTGGAAGTGGTTTCACAAATGTTTGCTGAGGAGTTGAAGGCGTTTAAGAAGACGTTAAACGAACGATAACCGTGTGATATTTGCGCTTTCATCCTGTAATCAAAGCAACAGTGCCGCTTTGCGCCACGAATGTGTGTTATGAGTGCGACAAGCCACCTCCAAGACCTACAGAAAGTCGGGGAATCCGAAGTAGCTGAGCTGAGAGTATTTCATAATCAAAAACAGTACGCGAGGCACCGGCTGTCCGGTTTTGTTTACGGAGGCATAGGAACCAACTAACAGTCAGCTCTTATTT
>NW_008776447.1:0-306 GCF_000715545.1 Opisthorchis viverrini
CCCGCCCACGCTTGTTTAGTGGTGACCACGCCTGCATTGAATAATACCCACCCCTTGTGACGCTGTCCTTTTCCCTAACCTCCGTGTAACCACAACTCCCGCCAATTATGCTTTCATTCTGAAGGTAACAGTATGACCATGCCTAAGGGCATTCCACCTACAAGTTGGGAATAACCATCGCTAGTGTTATTATGCCCACGGCCGCCAAATTTCCCAGTTGCAAGTTTGCTAATCTGACACGTGCACAAGAAGGCTTTCACACGCTGAATTTGGCCACCCCATTGTACCCAAAAACACACCAAGTCT
>NW_008776448.1:0-306 GCF_000715545.1 Opisthorchis viverrini
AACTTCCTGCTTAGATTCGGTATTTGCTTTTGGTCAACAAGACATTTGTCGACGAAGATAAATCCCGTTGGGTGATAGGTACTCTGCACTTCACGCTTCAGTTAGGTTACACAGAGATGAGTTATGTTGTTCTCAGTAGTTATTATTGATTATTGATTATTATTATTGATTATTGATTATTACATAGCTAATCTGACCTTTCGAAAAAAGATCCTACATGGAGGGTACGAATCGAACGATTTCCAAATTATTTACCCACATGACGGTGATACATCACTGTGCAATCTGCCTACGAGACGGCCCAAG
>NW_008776449.1:0-306 GCF_000715545.1 Opisthorchis viverrini
CAAAAATTGTCCAGATGGTTTCAAACATCCGTCGCAATTACTAGGATGTCCTGATAGCCGGGCCAGTCAGCCGGCACAAACAGTTCGTTTACTGGATCGTCGTTCGAGGTGTCGACAAACAAGTCATATAGCTCAAACGTGAACAAGTCCGCCTCTTAAGACGTGAAAATTCAAATGTGTCCACCGTACGCTGCTGGAGTAGTCGTAACAAGCTCACCTCGCATCTCAGATATCCGAAGTTCAAATCGGGGCACGGTCAAGGATATGGAATGCTGATGATCTCTGATAAGATTACTACTTGAGTCC
>NW_008776450.1:0-306 GCF_000715545.1 Opisthorchis viverrini
GACGCAAGGAAGGAGTGCTCAAGGATTTTGATGGAACTCTCTCGAACAACTGTATTGTCCCGCTAATTCCGGAATAAGCCTCTGTTATCATACGACAGAACCAATTAGCGAATGATCAAGTCTGTTCTGTGTCCAAAATCACAGAATAAACCCACATCAGTCTGCTAAATCACTAGTTAGATGAGCGGAAACACAGGTCAAAACGTATACCTAGGCGACGTTTACAACGAATTAAAAATCCTCTGTGCAAACGAGGCCAGTAAATTTTTCAGTACATCTTTGGTTTCAAGTGGAACATAAGGTTGA
>NW_008776451.1:0-306 GCF_000715545.1 Opisthorchis viverrini
GCAGACCGTGCGCACTAGCCGTGAGAGCTTTTCGAGGGTATCGACTGAAGACTTATGGATCGTCAACGCACTCGATTTGCCTGACCGACAAGTTCGTGCACCACGCTCTTCTGATCAGCCAAGACGTAAAACATACAGCATTGAGGGCGGACTTTCTCAAATGTACAGATTCCGTGATTGGCCTAAAGCGGAAAAAGCTGGTGACAAAGTATGGCGCAATCAAGCTTGAAGGTTACCAAGGTGCTGTCGTGAGTGTGCTGTGTGCCTGAACAATTCCGTCTTGTAATGTACCGTGAATACGGTCCA
>NW_008776452.1:0-306 GCF_000715545.1 Opisthorchis viverrini
TACTTGTGTTGATCCCGTGATAATCATGTTGCTACTGATAAACATGTCCACTACATGGAAAACGCTGCACTATCCATATCGGTCAACAACCAAGGTGTTGGCCAACGCAAAATTGACGGAACGCGCCTTGGGCTGATCACCAGTCTGCCAGAACTCAACAAGTCACCACATTTGGAATAAATCCATATCTAACTGGAGAGACCTTCATGATAACCTTTGACTAGGGTTTACCAAGAAATCTTTCTCTTTTGTGTTATGGAACATCAAGTAGTATGGAAAATATCTATATGTATTCGAGATGAACAA
>NW_008776453.1:0-306 GCF_000715545.1 Opisthorchis viverrini
CATCAGTTTGATTCTCGATCAGTTTTGTCCATTATATCGTTATTAGACAATGCAGAGTACGACAGCTAATATGTGACAGAAACGCTGCGTAAAACGTGTTTTACCTATTTTACATGCTCTTTTATCTCCCAAGGATTGCACGCGCTAGCCAGCTAACGTATCTATAGCTAAAAATGTGTCACGTCTATCTTCATGTGGAATTTTATCCAGTTTAATAATCTTTCGACTAATAAATAAACGAGAACAAATTTTTCCAGCTACCTGACCTGAAGTTCGTCGATTGTACATTTTTAACGCAAAGAAGGC
>NW_008776454.1:0-306 GCF_000715545.1 Opisthorchis viverrini
AACACGCGATAAGGTCCTAGTCCGCTACAGACCTGTTGGTATTGAAATTTATTTGAGTTGGAATTTTACTGTGCGCCTTAACATGAATGTATCTCAACCTAAAATGGTGCGAATATTTGAGGTGACCCAGATGGATCACAACGCACCATGGTTCTGGTTAACTGCCATCATGACAACTTTGAAAACCGGGTCTCTACTAAGGCAACAATTTCATCACTATACAAACAAACGTTGAACGCCTATAGATAACTTCGCCAAGATTGTACCAGTCTATCGACTGCATGTATAGGACAGGTTTTGAGTAAA
>NW_008776455.1:0-306 GCF_000715545.1 Opisthorchis viverrini
ACGATTTGCATTCATCCCAATAGCACGGTAAGATCAAGTAACCTCGTTCTTTGTTAGTATTTTGGCAACCATCACATCAAGTTTTAGATATATACTGGCATTTATTTTTAAAAGGACATTACTGTCCACAGTGACTACTAAAATGTCTAAGATTTTGTGACCAGTCTGAAAAGAATGGCTGATCCTCTCCATTAGTTCAAGTGACCACGGCTGTCTCAGTTAGTAGCGAAATCCTCATTTATTTAGCAACTTTTCTGCATCTCAAAATTGCGTAAACATGTGGCATGTTTAGCATTAGAGTTGGCA
>NW_008776456.1:0-306 GCF_000715545.1 Opisthorchis viverrini
CTAGTGAGTGGTAGAAAGCATCCCTAGAATTTCCACACCCGGCATGAATGAGTGGATGATATCAAAACAGAGTTCTCCAGGTCTTCTAGTGTAGCACTTAGGTACCACTGAGATTGTTCTAACAGTGACTCGGGAGGATTTCACAGCTGGAATTTTTGAAATCTGCCATAGGCACTAGAGAAGCTGCAGTTGTGGAAGCTTTTGCACTGGCGTGAACCGACTGTTTGGATGTCGTTGCGTACTTTCAAAGACTAAAACCTGAGTTAAACCAGCTGTAAATGTCATAAGTCAAGCTGCCCTGAATTC
>NW_008776457.1:0-306 GCF_000715545.1 Opisthorchis viverrini
CATGTTCAGCGTTTGGTTAGAAGGGCCGTTGAGGCTCCCAGCAAATATAGACCAAATTGTTGAAATGTGCATCTTTGATGTAATAAAATCAACCAAATGAATCATAAGAACAGGATGCATTCGCTCGGTAACGCGAAAATGCGACGACACATTTCACAGTAAATTATGTGAAGAAAGGCAATGGTGAGGTCCTGAACACAGAGTTGTGATGCGCTGAATGAGATAGTTTGACCGCAGCATTTCCAAGAGGCTTGCCACTGACAGTGATAAGGTGGTCTGTGGGCAGACGCGTGGGATTTAAAAAAA
>NW_008776458.1:0-306 GCF_000715545.1 Opisthorchis viverrini
AACTGTACTAAAATGCACGCAACGCTAGCGAGAAGCTGTGATTTTTTATTTGTTGGCATACGCTAGTGGTTTTACGGGACGGCGCCCGAGGACTCCTTATAAGAGGATGACCGTACAACTACAACTCTTTCCATTTAACCTGAATCAGTTGGAATTCTGACCAGTGTAACACTTCACTCGGCTAGTTCAGCATTAAATATGAAAATTTTCTGATAACGGTCCGACTAAAAACCTGTACAGAATGTCTCGTAGCAAATCCTAGCTGATTTTCTGACTTACTACAGCCAGCTCGCTCAGTAGTTTTGG
>NW_008776459.1:0-306 GCF_000715545.1 Opisthorchis viverrini
CAGCATCCTGCTCTATCAGTCAACATAATACCCTGAGTGAATGTCCGAATTGGAGCAGTCGAAACCAACATAAGGGTGATAGGTATAAACCAGTTGCTTGTTAGATAACAGTGATCATAATAGTATGAATAATAAGAATATTTATATGTAAGACAGAGTGTAGATATATGATGTTACTGGGCAAATACGTAATACAGGTTCTTACAACATTAGTTGAAGAATGCATAACAACGAGTAATTTACAAATAAATGGTATGCAGTCCTCATGTTTGAGTGTATAATCCGATTGGCATTATTAGTTGGCAT
>NW_008776460.1:0-306 GCF_000715545.1 Opisthorchis viverrini
TTTCAGCGAGCGGACTCGTAAGGCCCTAGTTGGATGGCAACAAGGACAACCTAGTGCTCACTCAGACAAGAAGAACCACGAATGACCAAATTGGAAATTGCCGTCACCTATTCGTCTAATCGACCATCTGCCCAAACTCCCCTCTCAGCTCGAGGGGACGCAACTTCGCGAATTATGGAGAGTTGGGGATAGTGACCGTTCCAAAATCCACCGTGATTACGCTCAACAACACCACGAACAGAGTTCTCGCCGTTACCCATCGCTGTTTCTGTGTCCTCCAATTTACGGGACGAGGAAGCCGCCCCT
>NW_008776461.1:0-305 GCF_000715545.1 Opisthorchis viverrini
TGGGTAGGTTTTTAAACGCATAGTGGACCTAGGTGAACTGTGGCCTAGTTATAACATCGAGACATATGTTTACCAACACATATTCTGAGCAGATGAATTTGCGTCAACAAACTGTACACACTATCTAAGTATACTTGTCATGCATACGTTATATGAAGGATGGGACAGAGAAATACATAAAGTTTGCTCAAAATTGAATCCGACATTTACTCACGTCCAACTCAGTAATGAAAATTTTGGCACACATTATCATAGCAACACTGTTTCTTGGTGTGCCTTGTGTACTTATACGCGCGGCACATTAA
>NW_008776462.1:0-305 GCF_000715545.1 Opisthorchis viverrini
CTCTTTAACATCTCTCCCGCTCGTTCCTGCGCCTGAAACAATAAAAAATTCTGTACCTGGCCGCATCCTCATCCAAGACGAGTATGTTCTAATCAGGTGAAACTTTTGTCTGGATCAAACCATCTTAATGGACATTCAGCCCGTGCTATAGATGAAAACAATAAATTTATTTGCAGCTTGCATTTTTTCCTCTGCGCTGGCACACGACTTGCTCTACGGCGACGCCAGTGAGTCTGTACAGTTTCACTGCACACCGCGATGTGGTGTTCAGACTGCCATCTACCAGTGTAACGGTGATGCTACTG
>NW_008776463.1:0-305 GCF_000715545.1 Opisthorchis viverrini
AGATGAAATTCAGTTTGGTACCTCCTTAAAACCAAATTAATGCGCAAACGGGTGCAGCTGGCGAGATTCTTACCAGGTAGGCCCCAGTAAAACACAAGATTGACGGAAAATCTGGGATTGGTCCTGCGCAATGGATCCCAAGTAGGACTCATAGGGGATTTTTCGGTGGCGTTATAGGCACCATCCTCACTTAAGACAAGAAATGAAGATTGAGCCGAGAAGCTGGTGTATCCTGGTAAACAATTAGATCTGGCTTTTGAAGAATATGCATCTATGTGTTGACGTGGTATTAGGCTTTGTGGATA
>NW_008776464.1:0-305 GCF_000715545.1 Opisthorchis viverrini
GAGTAGTTCATCCGTCAGGACCAAGCATGTGCAGCGTAAACTTTTACTATCGGCAGATTACGACGCTTTCATTTCCAGGCTTAAAACATTGGATAATTTAGGCGCTCCAATGGATCTCATTGTCCTTTATTTTCATTGTGCTAATCAAAGAATGCCAAAGAATACCAAAGAATGTCCCAAAGAATGCCAGGGGATAATATTCGGACTGGGTTTCAGCCTAAACTCATTGAGCAACACAATGGAATATTGGTACCTCGAGTGCTTCTTGTCACACAAATAGGGTGTTATCCTTGTCAAAACATATT
>NW_008776465.1:0-305 GCF_000715545.1 Opisthorchis viverrini
CCTCCTGCAAGATCAGAGGCGAATCTGATGTGGAGGATAGTGAGAAAATTCGGACAAACATCCAATGGTTTGATTATTGTGGGGCCACCGGACGGCCTTGGTAGCTGAATTGCCGTAAATCCTCTTCATGCCTGAAAACAAAAACTAAATGGATTTAAGAATCAACCGGACTACCACTGGCAGCAGAAAATTACCGGACTACCCATTCAAAACTGACACTACAATCTACAACATTTCTGTTAAAACTTACATATTGTAAATCTAGAAGCCAGATAAACGAGTATTTGTTCGCTAGACAAACATCG
>NW_008776466.1:0-305 GCF_000715545.1 Opisthorchis viverrini
GCAGAAATGTTCGGCTTGATGAGACTGTCAATCACATAGTGATTGTTACTTTTTTGAAGTTAGCTACATTAAATGACATCTTTCGCATCCAGCACAACAAAAATACAGTTTCTGCTGAAATTTCTAAGAGCCTGATGAGGAAGGGGAACATAGAGTGATTGTCAATCCTCTGAGTGTATCCATAGTGAGTACATTGTTTCCGAATCGTCGCGAAGATAATACAGTTTTCTTGAACCGTGTCTACTCTGAAGGCGAGTTAATAATACTATTATGCAGCCATTCACGGCCGATGTGTGGCGTGTTTA
>NW_008776467.1:0-305 GCF_000715545.1 Opisthorchis viverrini
GAGATTCGTGAGACACGCACTGACGATGAAGCTCAAGGAAGGTAAAACACTGTACGTTGCTTATCGCCTTTTCGGCAGTTGTAGAGCAAGATCTTGATGAAAACAATGGGTTCTCTGATCCATCAGGCATATAAACTTCGCCAAGTAGTTTGCAGTCACACTGTCTTGCTACAATTTTGATTTTTGAGTGGCTATCAACTGTCCGTCAAAACAGATTCACAGACAACAATTCGGAAGGCCAGTTGATTGCTTCCTTCGTAGGTTCGAGGGTCGCCAGACCGGGAATTCGTAGAAAGTAGTTTGTC
>NW_008776468.1:0-305 GCF_000715545.1 Opisthorchis viverrini
CAAGGAGAGCTGTGAGGTGGATGGATCATGTGATTGGGGCAACGCCAAACTAGGCCGAATTCTGGATGTGGTCTTGAGTAGAAAGTAAAATTTCCGTGTATCCCTTCTGTCACGTGTGCCTGTGTGGTTTGTGACCTTGGAATTAAATGCAGAACTAATAACGTACCCGAAAATCCCGGATTACAAGCGTAACAGAGGCTTCCTAGAGATAGAAACAAAATCAGAGGGATGTATGTGCAAATAAGGCAGTTGGATCATTTCAAGACAAACTATGCATTACTTCGTATTTTGAAATTAAAAAAATC
>NW_008776469.1:0-305 GCF_000715545.1 Opisthorchis viverrini
AAAAAAGACAACGATTCAGACCTTCGACCACTTCGTTGGGCGATCAAGATTCTGTCTGCCTAACCACTGTCCAAGAATCACAACAGACAGACAACAACAGAGTCCACACCAGTTTTGGTGAGAAATGTTCGAACTCAGAGACGGTTTCTTGTAGGCCCTTGTGGTTCACCTAATCTGGGTTTCCTTATTTTCACATCACAAGTCATAATTTGAAACACACTTGTCCAAATTACCCCACCCGTCGCCTGCCCTACCTCCAGCGACACCCAGGAAAATGTTCGGAACTAAAACACTGACCCCACCGA
>NW_008776470.1:0-305 GCF_000715545.1 Opisthorchis viverrini
CGACGATGATGATGAGGTGAACCTAATTTTGACTTGCCTCGGAGAAGCGTAGTTATTCTGTTGTCCGACTGTTGTCATTCACCACTAAGAATTTCTGCATGGATACATTTGTCGCATCGTTCAACAGATAAATAACTAATTAAATTACTATACCGACATTTGGAAAAGCAAAGTTTATTTGATACATAGGAGTCAACGTTAAACAAATATTGCGACCTTTTTCAAAAGGTATACTGGTCCTCTTAGAAAGATAACACCTAATGTGAGATAAAATCTGACCCAAGAAGTGTTTGTGGGAATGGTTC
>NW_008776471.1:0-305 GCF_000715545.1 Opisthorchis viverrini
CCAACTATTTTCTGTCGGTATGTTGTTCGTGTCACAAACTGCTGTAGGTCACCATCAGTTCATTGTAGCTAAAAAAATTCACTAGTGCTTGGGAGGTACAAATGCCAACAATGTGTGACTGAGACCGGTTGCGTGCCCCTTTAGTTAACGTTTTGTATGGTCACAAGCCACAATTGCGCGCACGGCGAAAGGTTGGGCATAACTTCTGCCTGCTGCCTTGTACTCATATTTTCTGGCAAATTTTACTGCGTAGGCGAAGTCAAGCAATCTCTTGGACGCGCAGATAGTCCCTGTCTAACTTTATC
>NW_008776472.1:0-305 GCF_000715545.1 Opisthorchis viverrini
TGAATATTACAAAATGGTTACCATAATCGCTACAATGGAAACAACACCTTGGATACTGTGCGAAAAATATCTTAGGTCGAGCAAATCCATAACGGATTATTTGACACTTGAGAGACATGTTGACATGCTCGCTTTTACTTTGAATACTTTCGTGACACTGTGGACGTTTCGACCATTAAAAAGTGGTAGGTGATATTTCGGCATGAGTGTATTACTCGAGAAAAAAATAATTACGTGTGCATAGGCTACACAACATAAACTACAATTCCATACTTCCGCCATGCCCGATTGAAAGTGAAGTCTGC
>NW_008776473.1:0-305 GCF_000715545.1 Opisthorchis viverrini
AACCGACAAGAACCGTTAACTGACATTCATCTGTGATATAGTGCGCTAATCTAATGACGTCCTACCGAGTAGTCCTCTGCTTGCCTTAAAACTTGGCTAATTCGATGACCTGCTCATTTGGCTGATGAAAATATTGTGTCAAAAGCGAAACCCCAATCTAAAAACACCAATTATTTACCAAGCCCTTCATATTATCAACACAAACTCTAAGTAGCCGAGATAGTGGAATTGGTCACATAAGTAGAACTTGCATAAATTAGTCCATTCGAGAAGCCAGCCAAAACTTGACCACTTAACGAATGAAG
>NW_008776474.1:0-305 GCF_000715545.1 Opisthorchis viverrini
GCACTTCGTTTACGATTGCTGTTTAAAATGAAAAGAGGTGAAGAAATGTATGTCATTTTCAATAAATTTGTTTAGCTAACGTGTACTGTCTTTAAATGCGACAGCGCCAATACCACTCCACTATTGGAATATTGGAAAGTGACCTGGGTCTCCTCTGCTGGGAACCTGTGAATCAGTTGACAACTAATTCACCCTTATTGGGAATTATTAGCAATGCGACTCTCACGATTTGAGTAATGGTTCATGCTGGCAACCACGTCATTACTATTGAACGCCAAACCATTAGGTGGCGATCAGCTGATCAG
>NW_008776475.1:0-305 GCF_000715545.1 Opisthorchis viverrini
CCTTCTGCTGCCCGCTTGTTCCATTAACTGCGAAAACTATCAGGCTCCGCACCTGACCTTAGCTGCCTCCATGGCATATTCGTTCTAATCGGCTGAAACTTTCATTCGAATTTAACCATTTCCATACGGTTGTGCTTCCCGGAAAATTCAAAAACTTTATATACAATTCCTATTCCGGCTCGTGTGTTGCCATCGTCTCACCCTTCCAAGGAACCATTATGCCTGGCTGCACAAGAGCGACACCGGCGAGTCTCTACAGTTCCGCTGTACACAATATTTATGGGATTCCTGTTACCACTTATTTG
>NW_008776476.1:0-305 GCF_000715545.1 Opisthorchis viverrini
GACCAGTGTATTTGGTATGCTTTCCTAACCCTGAAGGTAGACCTTCTGTGAGCAACAAATACCGAGGCAAAGCTGCTAGTTGGTCCCATAAGTACCCTCACACTAAAGTTTCCAAGTCTGATGGTGTTTGTTTGACTGAAGCTAATTGCAGTACAGGCATATTGTCATGGATTAATTTTGGGGACGTGATACAACTCGACCTCCGTGCCCGAAGTAGAGGGTTCTCTTAAGGGGTCCCCTCCAAAACTCGTGGATGGGACCTCCTGCCCCACGAAGCGGTAGAACGGAGCACGCGGTTTACTACC
>NW_008776477.1:0-305 GCF_000715545.1 Opisthorchis viverrini
AACACCTCATAATTGGAAGCGATGGAAAAATGGAAACCATATTACTGCAGTGCGGCGACTAGTGAATAGTTGGTAATCTCAAAATATCGTATATGACTGAGTACACCGAAGATCCCATAGGCCTGGTGGATACTAGGTCAAGTTCGCATGTTTAGGAACAAAGAGAAGAGATGCAGAAAAGATCCAGAAAAGAAAAGAAGAAAATGCGTTGACATGAAGTTGACCAAAGAAGTGGTTTGTTGAGTGAAAGAATGCTTGTTCCACAGGTGACAGACATATCATCAATACGTAAGACGTTTTCGTAG
>NW_008776478.1:0-305 GCF_000715545.1 Opisthorchis viverrini
ACTAGAGGGAAAAAGTATTCGGGAGATTGTCTCGCTATTCCCGCTTATTGGACACAACCTTATTTATGCCTTATACATGCACATTTCATCAGTTTAACTATATCACTTTAATTATATTGTTCATGTCCCCCTATTAGTTGAGAACAGGAGACAGAAGCTCACGTCAGCTTCTTCAATTCCCGAAGAAAAAAGTCGATTCCATATTATTTAGAGTCCGGTTTAGTTGATAATCTGGCCCAGTAGTACCCAGAGGACGTGAATATGTCTTATAATCCTATACCCTATCCACGACAGTTACCGAAATG
>NW_008776479.1:0-305 GCF_000715545.1 Opisthorchis viverrini
CTGCAACAGCCTAACGGATCGCAAGCCTGCATCCTATTTCCAAAGTGTTAATTTTCACTTACTGGGATAGCTGAGCCCTTGTGCTTACGTTGAATGCCGAAGGTAAGTTGAAACGACAGAATATCCAGTAATGGCGTCACGAAAAATAAATCTTGTCCAAATGTACAAGCATAATTTCGACAGTTTTGTGGGCGTTCCAACATGCAGCAAGACGCACAATGCCTCCCTTCTCAACTTACGCATAGCTGACTTTCCTTTTGCCATTCAGGACGTGATCATACTCTTGGTAGTGTGAGGAGATTTGG
>NW_008776480.1:0-305 GCF_000715545.1 Opisthorchis viverrini
GTGATTTAGGAGCTTGATGGAATTTATTCCGTCATGTTTGATAGTCTAGTGCTTGAGTGCGAAAACCTCAAGGAAGAGGGGGACACCAGATGAAGATAAACTATATTGCAGACAAACCAATGAAAGACTGGTGTGGTTCATTTCGCTACAAGAGAGATAAAATGAAATTTCAGTGAACTATTTCACAGGGTAGGATTGTTCGTTAGGACCTGACCTTCCTAACACGAGATGACCTGGCTAGAAAGCTACTATTGCACAGTGATGCAGATGACGAAAATTGCTTGGAGGCTGAATGGAAGCGGGTT
>NW_008776481.1:0-305 GCF_000715545.1 Opisthorchis viverrini
TAGGATCCATGTAGTCAGTTTGGTGGTCTCCTCTTACTCTGAAGAATGCAGAGCTTGTTTGGATGTATAAAAGAGGGGACCAAGAAAGCATCTGCATCAGAACATATACAGAGGAAGCTGGAAATTTTAGCATTTTTACGAACTAGTACACGGAACGTTTCGTACTTAAAACTGGAAAGACAGCTATACAATGTGTTGACAGGCATACCACCAAGAATGACTGTATAGATCCACCCTGCAACTGGACAACTTGTTACAAGGAAAGTGAGACATTGAATGAAAGAAGTAACTGGACCCCTTGCTGT
>NW_008776482.1:0-305 GCF_000715545.1 Opisthorchis viverrini
ACTAACAAACTGCTCGAATGATCGAAAGAAATTTAAACGACAGAACCTCTCTGGTTTCATTCAATGGCTTAGGAGGATCTGTTAGCGCTCGATCGCCAGAACTTGCATGGATGCAGTGCATCTTTCCAGGACCAGGTAGAGCTTTCCAGAATATGATGTAAGTAGATTAGCCTTGGTAGCATAACCTTTGTGCCTGCTCGAAAGATCTAACCTACTGCACACTCGGTAATTAATCGCGCGGACCTTTCAGTCTGTTCAGCGTGATTAGGTCATTTTTCATACGAACAAGCGAATGAATTCAACCG
>NW_008776483.1:0-305 GCF_000715545.1 Opisthorchis viverrini
ACACACACACACACATAAGGAATTCCATCAGGGACCAGTTGGAGGCTGCGCTTAATGGCAACTAAAAAAACGGCGTATGTAATCCTCTGACTGAGCAAATGGGACAACCGGTTTACTTGCGCCCCCGTCGGAATGGACTTGATCTGGTTCTCAAATAATGCTTCGCTAAAATTTTCATGTTTTGACGTAAATGTTTGAAAAAAATGATACTAGAATAAGATTGCCCCCTGTGTGTGAAACTAAGCCATGCTGAAAGATCAAGAAGTACCGCACAGACGGGAATCATCAGCAGTACGCATCTCACG
>NW_008776484.1:0-305 GCF_000715545.1 Opisthorchis viverrini
CTACCAGACTGTGTTGGCTGGAATATCACCGCCAGATCAGCGCATATGCGTTTAAACAGTGAATCCACACATGTGTTCTAACCGCCAACCTGGAGCTTAGTCACACCTCCACAAATTGACCAACCTGGTTGTTCAGGTTCCCGATGCAGAACTTTGAGTCTCGATCGGTTTGACGAACCTGATCGTCAAGAGAAACAATTGGATTCGTTCACAAAAGTGAACAATAACATACAACAAACGTGAATTGTCCACGTTCGAGGCGACAACATATGCGCACTGACCGCCTCGGCTCGGCTCGGCTCGGC
>NW_008776485.1:0-305 GCF_000715545.1 Opisthorchis viverrini
CGAGCCACGGACCTTCCGGTCAGTGGACCATCTCACCTGCCCGTTGAACACACCCAAATTGAATCTCCATCCTCATTCCAAATTTCTTCAGTTTTCCACTTCATCTCACTGGCCAAGTTTCGCTTAGCTTTACGCAGCAAAAAGCAGGCAAATTCTCTGCACCAGCTGATCCAAACGGTCTGTCAACTATGGTTGACTGGATAAACCATGAAGAAAGAACAGTCAGCTTTCCTGCTGGAACTCACAAGTGACTAGAACTCATTGACTTGTTTTGTTACCAGTTGGAACGAAAGTTTCTCAGCACA
>NW_008776486.1:0-305 GCF_000715545.1 Opisthorchis viverrini
TCGTCGTGCTGCTGAAAGATGTCCGGTGAACCCATGGCTACGGAGTCGGAGGGAGAGACTTTTGCCTTCCAGGCTGAGATTGCTCAGTTGATGAGCTTGATTATCAACACTTTCTACTCGAATAAAGAGATTTTCCTCCGTGAATTGATTTCAAATGCAAGCGATGCCCTTGACAAGATTCGCTACAAGAGTCTCACCGACCCATCTGTTTTGGATACTGGGAAGGAATTGTGCATCAAATTGATTCCTGACAAGGCCAACAGTACGCTCACAGTAATTGATACGGGGATCGGAATGACGAAAGC
>NW_008776487.1:0-305 GCF_000715545.1 Opisthorchis viverrini
ATCCGTCAGCTGTTAGTGTGTATAGACGTGTGTATAGACGACCCAGAAGCTTGGTGTTCCTTGACTTCAATAATGCGTCCGACTCTGCCTCACTGCATTTGCTCATCAGGGGACGGTTCGGAATTTTTCGAACGTCATCCTGTCCTTATATTTGCATAGTTTGTGGCATTTGATAGTATACGGCGAGCTTCCTAGAAGCTTTCTTACAAAGAAAGGTATCTGGCAAGGATGTCTACTCTCCTTTCTTGTTCAACTTGGTCATTGATGAAGTAATGAGGCAAACGCTTGGAAGTTCCTCAAGACCG
>NW_008776488.1:0-305 GCF_000715545.1 Opisthorchis viverrini
ATACTATTTAGAAACTATATGAAATCGGGCAAAATGCGAAGCGTTCTTCACCCATTTTCACCTCGCCCCGATCAGTGTCGGAACGTTCTCAATCCAACCAGCAAGTTCATGGGACAAGCCAGTATCCAAGCGACACACCTGAGCTTACTAAAGGGCGTACATTTGACATTTGTCCCCGACCGTGACGGGCAACATTCACAGTCAACAGTTGCGCAAAAGCAAGGCAGTTTTTGATGCTGCATTCAAACTTCCAGAAGTACGGAGAGGGGTGAGAGTCAGGCAATAGGTAAATAAATATCTTTCCG
>NW_008776489.1:0-305 GCF_000715545.1 Opisthorchis viverrini
CTGGATTGACTAGCCTAGATCAGTGGTAGATAGGCTCAAATAAGAAGTTAAAACATTTCCGCATGCATAAAAAACAGGGTTCATTAAACCTCAATCAAAAGGTTGGTGGAAACAACACGCCGCCGCAAGATTTGGGACGGTTAGCTCCGGTCTTCCATCCTGACGATGATCCCCACTATTCAAGGTACTACACACGGTATCATATACAATGCGGTGACAGCAAAGCATTGATTCACTTTCTGTTTTAACTAGAGTAGTCATTGGAGTCAACCCGAGATAAAGAGACAGGCTAGAATTATAAAAAA
>NW_008776490.1:0-305 GCF_000715545.1 Opisthorchis viverrini
AAGTTCTGATCTACAGAACATGACACAATATATTCCCTCCTTTCAATTCGTTGCTTGATGTGTCACCAGCGTGCGAGAGCGCATTTCAATCGTCCGAATCTCGCAGTCTACGGACAAACTAACCATAGAAATATTTCTGGCATCTTTATTGAAGCCGAGTCAATAGCGATATGGAAGCTGGTGAATTCCCAATGCGCAGGTTTTGAAAACTTATCAGAAATGAATTGCACACTCAGCGTACACTTCCGCATCCACCGCCGTCTGCGTCACATCCACGAGGGATGTGACCACCAAAGCGCTTTTCT
>NW_008776491.1:0-305 GCF_000715545.1 Opisthorchis viverrini
AAATTAATCTAGTTTTTATAGTTTCACATATTAATGTGCATGCATGAAAGTAATATAAATTTGATTGAGTTCCCAAGATATTCACTTTACGGACTTCGGAGTGTTGAGTAATACAAAGTTGGCAACGTCTACCTGTATGCCAGCCGGTTTGAAACCGAATATTCGGAGTCCGTCGGTCAATTCCTGTAAGTCGATTTTGCCGTCACCGTTTGTGTCCAGGATAGCAAATAGTCTTCTTAATCCAAGACACGTAGCCGCGCTCCGGCCGGACATTTTGGGACTAAAACAATGGAAAACGTAATATT
>NW_008776492.1:0-305 GCF_000715545.1 Opisthorchis viverrini
CAGGTATTGTTACGACTAGGTAATACAGAATGTGTTCCATCTCAAGCAACAGAAGAGAATGCAGCAAAGGGAACGAGATAATCAGAACACATTTCGATGACCTGGCGAGTGAAATTCATTCAATCTCATCTGAAATCACTCCACTGCTCGGAGTCGTACCGAGCTTACAGACGACCGAACAAGGGAATGTCGAGAAGTACTCGTTTGCAACGACTTATCAATCTAAATAACGGATTATTTGACAGTATTGAACGGTTAGTTAAAGAAAAACCGAACTTCATAAAGGAACCTACTCACAAGGTTGC
>NW_008776493.1:0-305 GCF_000715545.1 Opisthorchis viverrini
GGTTTCGCTAAGAAGAGGCCTCAAATGATCAGCCAGACGAATCGAACGCGACAATCTGGGGATGTTTCCAGTATATGGGGATAACGCTGCTTCACCAGTAAAAGGACAGTTACGGTGGCCAAGTGAGCTCATTGACGTCAAATGGCTGTGCTTTCCGAGTTCGACAGGGAGTGGGGGCTACGCAGTGGTGATAGCTTTGATACAGGTTCACCGTTGGGTGTGCGACACACCATATCTATCCGGATTACTAATCATTCATTGGTCCCGTCTCGGGGCCCCCATCCGGAGAGACGGTAGTTACCAAC
>NW_008776494.1:0-305 GCF_000715545.1 Opisthorchis viverrini
TCGGTTGAATATTTCCCGATCATTGCATAAAGAGATGTTGCGCAAGAGTTTTTAATAAAGTCCCGACTGACTTCTACAATCACAAATGAAACCGAGGTTTAAAGTACTTGACTAAAATCAGTCTGGCTGGTGAAACGTATGTTGAGAGAACGGGGTATACAGTCATTCGGCAGGGGTTAATTAGGAACTGGCCCAGGCTGTATCCTTGCTTTTACGTGACTCATTGTGACACGAATTCGGTTAATGTAGCAGAATAGCGATCGACTATGCTGACGATAGTACGCTTTATCGAATGACCTTGGGAC
>NW_008776495.1:0-305 GCF_000715545.1 Opisthorchis viverrini
GAGTTTGTTACTGTAACGAGAATTTACCCCTTCCAGGAAGATTCAAAGAACTAGTAATGGCCGAAGACTAAACGATTAAATGCCTGCTTGAGTCCAAACCACTAAGCCCATGTACGTGTGAATTCCACAGTTCTGAAAATATCCTTTAAGTTTTACTGGTAAACAACTGGTCCAACAAAGTGTGGGCACCAAAGACTTGTGAAACCGTAGTCCCGACTCTTCGAGATCGACATGAAGAAAAAACGATTCACCAACTGCATTCAACAAAACTGAAACAAGAACTACATTTATTTGCACACTAATTT
>NW_008776496.1:0-305 GCF_000715545.1 Opisthorchis viverrini
ACCTGCAGGAAACTCGTTATCTTCGGTGAGGAGTGCCATCTGTTTAGCCCAAACTAGAACCTTGGTTAGTTTATTACTCCTCAAAAGGTTAATGGGACCTCTGAACACCCTGACAGAGGTTTTGTCTTCCTTGCGTCTCATCAGGAAATCGTAGTTTCCGGATCCAGTTCCTGCTTGTACACCAAGCCGTGCGTGTGGTTTACGCCTTAACAGAATGTCTTGACAGGGGAAAGGGCATTTCCTAGTCAGAAAAAACGATTTTACAAAAGAGACTATCTTATATAAAATTATGACATTCTCCGGTC
>NW_008776497.1:0-305 GCF_000715545.1 Opisthorchis viverrini
GCTGAAGTAGTGGCATTTGAGCGCTGCGAACTCAAAGCCCACCTAAATGCACTATTTCAAGTTGCTTGCATCCAGATCACTCCCCGGAATTACTACCGCAAACCTAAATTATATGAACCCTTTCTTCTGTTGTCATTGTGTACTATACCCGTCTTGTTTTTCTGTTTCGTAATTGTATCCCCTCCCCATATTATTGGCCTGAGCACCAAATACTCTCCGACTGTTCCGTCGAATGTGTAGTTCAATGCAGACCACACCTAGAATTACAGCTAGTAAACCGTTTCACAGGCATGATCTCATTAGCT
>NW_008776498.1:0-305 GCF_000715545.1 Opisthorchis viverrini
ACTAATACAATCAAATTTTGTGTTTATTACGAGACACTCTGTATACATAACACTGCACTCATCATTCGTGAACCTTTGCATTATTTCCATCTTTTGCCTTTTTTGTGAATGAGCTTCTCCAAACTCTTCTTCAACGAATCGGTCTTTGCGGATACCGACGGGTACTTCAACCTCAGAAACCGATGGTTCCAATTTTGCAATGACGATTCCCACAGGAAGGATAATTTCCAGTGAGTGCATTTCCCCAGCAGCACAAAAGAGGCGGGCCGCTCAGAACACAATGAACGAGACGGAGTTAACGTGAA
>NW_008776499.1:0-305 GCF_000715545.1 Opisthorchis viverrini
TGGCGTGGTACTGCCATACCCAGTTTGATGGCATACGCGCAACCATTCACCTTCTACTCTTCACTGTAAAATATGATTCTGAGATTCCCGCTGACGTTCAACCGCATTGCTAATCCCTCTACTTCACCTACTCACTTGTGCTTCATGCAAACTTGGTAGTGAGCCCTGAAGTCCAAGGCCACGTGGCCTCAAAGGTGGTTTGAGGTTTTAGTTCACACTGACCGGCTGACTCACCTCAAGTCTGTCGCTCTCCCAGAACCGCTGTTCTGGTCCCTGATTTTCCGCAATTCGCAGTTTTCTTGTCA
>NW_008776500.1:0-305 GCF_000715545.1 Opisthorchis viverrini
ATTCAGGACAATAACAAACTGTGGACCTTTGTTTACCGAGGTCAGCCACCTAGATTCGAAAGGAACACCAGAGCCTCTTGTCTCTATGTAGACCATGGAGACCATTACCACTTTGTATTCGAATGCTGTCCGCAAAACAAAACACGGACGATTCAACGATTGATTGACTCTGGAAATCTTGATAGAAGTCAGACAATGTCAATTATGGCAACCGTCCAGCCGGTGATTAATTGGAATCACTTCGCCGCTTATCTGGTACGCGCTGCCCAAACACCCATTATCTGTATCGGCAAGAAACTGGAACA
>NW_008776501.1:0-305 GCF_000715545.1 Opisthorchis viverrini
GACGGAGACTGGTATGCCAAGGGCCACGGGGGATGAAATCTATTGCGTCCAAATGTCGAGCCACAAGCTTGAGCATCCGGCTACACGGGTAGCGCCATCAGTTCGCAGCGCTAGTGAAAAATGACGAAATCACCCTTTTCACTTGTTTTCAGCAAATTCCTAAATGGTGTCCCACTAAACACGAACACTGCGGTGTCTCGAATAGCTCGCAAACTGAAACATGAATAGTGTGTTCTCCGAAATAAATTCTTTTCACCAGAGGATAAGGACGTCTGTATTAGAAGGAGAGAGCGGTGGTGCCTGTC
>NW_008776502.1:0-305 GCF_000715545.1 Opisthorchis viverrini
AGAACTTATTTCGAACAGAATCAAAGTAGTAGCAAATTAAAGGGTACGCATATTTCATAGAAAATGGATTTTTTCGTGGATTACAGCATGAAGCCAGGGATGTGAATAGGGAATTCGCTGTTGGCAGCGGTGACACTATATTGCAGATTTTGTGATCCACCGGTCAACGGAAGAGGGGAGTCGGTTAGGTGACACGCAGAAAGAACGAAACATAATAATCCACCCCATCTTCCTCCCTATTAGTGTCCTTGACATTCCAACACCAGTTCCACCGTTTCTTTATTACACGATTGCTTCAGGAATCC
>NW_008776503.1:0-305 GCF_000715545.1 Opisthorchis viverrini
TCAGGATGTTGTTCAGTATTACTGAAGTTGCAGTTATTTCGTAAGAAACAGTATTATTATATTAAACGGTATGCAGAATATTACCATCAATGTCGTCTTCCAATGGCATATCGTTTGAGATAACATTTGCTTCCCACCATTATCGTGAAATTATACATTAATTGTACTATGGAGTTTTTGGTATTCGCTTGTTTCACTCTATCAAATGTTGGGGTGATGATGGTCGGCAGTAGAATGATGTTAACTACTTGTGAATTCCTATAACTCCATTAAAAGTGAAATGTCGTTATTTAGTTGCATTATAT
>NW_008776504.1:0-305 GCF_000715545.1 Opisthorchis viverrini
AGTGATCTAATCGAACGATCAAGGAGTGGAAGATGACCGAAGCAGGCTACCGGTGCCAACGATGCTGCTATTAAATCGTGCTTCCATACAGTCAACTAAATGAAATCTATCTTCATGGTGTTGTATGGTCGACATCCGTGTAATTTGTTTGATCAGAAAATTGGGTTACGGCGGGTATCACCCGTTTACTTTTCCCAGTTAGTCAGTGAAGATCCAGGGAAGTTCGAGGAGATGCGTTTAACAAGATGGAGGAGAAACGTAAATTATTTTGAAACAAGGTGCATGAAAGGACTTCAGTTGCCTAA
>NW_008776505.1:0-305 GCF_000715545.1 Opisthorchis viverrini
GCTCTCATTTGCGCGTAGTCAAACCCACATCCCTCTATCAGCACCTATCACCATCGTGCCTGGTTGTACTTTCTAGATCAGCACCAAAACGTGTCTCTCCCTTGGATATTTCGATTGCCTGTCATCTACACGGCTGTTACCTGCTTCTTCTTATATCCCCCAGTATGTGTGGAGACCAGTGGTCCCAATGTTCTAGCCAAAGACCATATTCCCATCTAGATCTAGCAGGCTAGAACAGCTTTTGTGAACCTCCATCACGTTAAAATACTGCCCCGAGATGATCTGCATGCTCAGTTGGGGAGGTG
>NW_008776506.1:0-305 GCF_000715545.1 Opisthorchis viverrini
CATTGCTTTCGTTACTGTCTCAAGGATTTTGACTAGTCTGTTTTGTCATTCCAGCTCTTTGCGGTCGAAAGTAATAAGGTGACTTCACTTAAAAATGGATTCGGCGTTTTGGGAACTATTTTTCAGTTCGACGTTACACCTTTAGCGCAGTTTTCTCATCCTACGCCATATTAGGACAAATTGTTGCACATCCTCCTCTGACTTTTTTATCACTCCCTGGCGGTGGTTTGTCGGACGAGATGACAAAACTCTAGAAAACAAACGCGTTACAATTATCCAGACAAAATAAATCATCTCCAAAGACA
>NW_008776507.1:0-305 GCF_000715545.1 Opisthorchis viverrini
CTTAATAAATTTTAGTCTAGTAATATTTCAGAAAGTTCGGAAAGGATTATATTATATCTAAGTTTTGAGTTCTGAAAAAACCTAATTCAGCTATAATAGCCTTAAGTCTGTAATCAAAAACCCAGGATTTGGTCAATATATTGACCAAAGCACGACAGCAATGTGTCGTTTTGTGTTCTTAAGAGGCCATTTCATCAACTACAGTGCAATCTCCCTCCTTTCAAACATCATTTACAGCTACGAATTTGCAAGCTGGAAGTTTGAAAATTGTCTGATATTGTTCTTTACGCTTGATGTACGCTGAG
>NW_008776508.1:0-305 GCF_000715545.1 Opisthorchis viverrini
TTCCAAAACGGCGAGTTTTCGCTTTCACCCGATAATCGGATCAGCCCATCGTTCGACACTGATCAGCCAGTTCACGTTACGCGTTAATCGACTTTTGTTGTAATGTGTAACTTAACTCAAACCAATCTGACCTTTCTGACTTAGCCAGAGGGAAGGACACATCCACGATCTTTAACACTTAATTGCTGACTTGACATACACCGATTTTTTTGTGCTTGGCCGAATAGTCGGATGAGCCGATCAACGGAAAATGAAAAGGATCAGGGAACTAAGACATTGCTACCAATGTCAACCTGCTCACTGCC
>NW_008776509.1:0-305 GCF_000715545.1 Opisthorchis viverrini
AGAGCCAGTCTATTTCTCAGCGTTGTTCACTTTTGTCATTCAAGTTCCCGGAAGGCGACTTGGTCCGAACATCCACTTTTAATCAGCCCCACTCTGGCTGCCACGACACACTGTTCGATGACAGACGAATTCGACGCTCCAAAACCCCCGGGATGTGGCTCCAAAACGTTGAGTATTGTTGATATGGTGCACGATCACTCAAAGCCCCAACAAAGCTACAAAATACCGGAAGAGGTTGGCACCTGTCTCACTTCAAGCATTTCTTATCACTCTACCGTGGAAAACTGCTCAGAAGAACGTCCGTT
>NW_008776510.1:0-305 GCF_000715545.1 Opisthorchis viverrini
TCTTATAGGAAAAGCTGATTTGTGTGGATTGAGTGAGAGATGTGTCTTCATTAGATTTAAACTTTACTGTCAGATGGAAGGCGGAATTAATAAAGAAGCATGCACAATAACAGCAACGTAGCGAAACTAAAGAACGATTAAGCAGTATTAATCAGGCAAGTCAAATATACGGTGAGATAAATGAAGCGGTTTAATACAAATAGACTGCTAACTATGCGCTCCTGTGAAAGATTGCCTGTGCCTTTTCAGTAGCAGTTGTCTAAAAGTTGTCTGACAAAATCAGTCTGGAGTGCAACATCTAGGAA
>NW_008776511.1:0-305 GCF_000715545.1 Opisthorchis viverrini
TGATGTCACCACTATGTCATGAGGCGTCGTAAAAAACGGTGTGAAGTGCGCATTGGTCCCCAAAATATTGTCTGCCGAAATGTATGTGGAATATGAAATGGCATCAATGAAAATCAATTAACGATTTCTGATGGATGAAGGCGTGCATCAGTTCCGTGAAAGCAGGTCCTTCGTCTATGGGATCGGAAAATAAGGCCGAATTCTTCAAGAACGAGGGCGACTTGAATATGAATGCAAGACACGCTGATATACTGTTCAGAGTGTCCCCAAAGATAAGAAATTGAACACTTGTATATAAAATCTTA
>NW_008776512.1:0-305 GCF_000715545.1 Opisthorchis viverrini
GAGATTAAGCATCGCGAGACGCGTTTCATGATCCACGGATTTAAGTCCGGTAACCATATTCGTGGCAGATTGTCGGGCACCCTCAATGAGAGTTAAGTATTTGTTGCTTTCTGAGTAGACAGCTTGGTTGACATATGCAAAATGCAGTCCGGAAGTCCTGGGAGGTATACTTGGAGGATTTTTCGAATCGTCTGTAGAACGCTGAATTCCTTTTGATCCGATGTTTCATGTTGTTTTGAGAAGCACATTTTGAGGAGAGTCAGATACCTAAATCCCTTTTAGTGTCTATCCTCGTAATGTCTGTT
>NW_008776513.1:0-305 GCF_000715545.1 Opisthorchis viverrini
CAGCTAGTCTAGCCATCGAACTCGGAATGATTCATACAAACGATGCACTGGACGATACCCATTGATAGAAGTTTAACTCGTGAGCTTTGCGGACTTTCTCCTGCAGTTTCATGTAAACGTAAGAGTGCAACGTGACGATCACGGCGCTGACTCGGGCTGTTACTGTCCAGTCGTCCTTCAGGTAGCATCGCGATTTAAGAAATCATCGATTTGGCTTGCCCAATCATGGGTGTGAATTTCAGCGCTGCTAGTTATATTAACCCACAACTTGAACCGAAAGAAATACTGTTCAAAGTTGAGTGAAA
>NW_008776514.1:0-305 GCF_000715545.1 Opisthorchis viverrini
CAGCCTTTTGGGAATAAAAATTCACGTGGAACTTGCGACTGTGACCATAGGATTGGCAGTGTTCTCTTTGAAAATGGCCGTCAATTGGTCCAGATTCCAGCAGGATGGTAAATGGCACTTGGTGATTTCGATCTACGAGTTCATCAGAAATCTCGTTCATCTGGACGAGTCTCGTTAACGTCGAAATAATTTGGATGATTGGTTTGTGTGCCACATAGACAATGTGAGTCTGCCGTGTGAAGTTTATTTACAATTATCAAGTAGCAATCAAAGGCTTCTCTCTGTGCTCAACGAAATACTGCTCG
>NW_008776515.1:0-305 GCF_000715545.1 Opisthorchis viverrini
CACAAAGCAGGCCTCGGAGTGTGTTCATCCATCACACGTAGCTTTACTTTTTCAACAGTGTTCGTCTACGCAAATTCTTGTTGCTCGCCTTCTTATGTCAGGTAACTTCTTACTCAGACCCCACCCCCGTGAATGCGATAGCTGTCAAAACCGAGGCTATCTGAGAAAATACGCAGTCCGATTTGCATGAGTCTTGTGACAAAAACTAAGTAGTTGAATTATAATGAAATTTCCCTGCGGGGACCGAACACGCGAGAGATCGGCATCTACCGACGGTTGTCCATGAATAACTGTGTCCGGCAAAA
>NW_008776516.1:0-305 GCF_000715545.1 Opisthorchis viverrini
GGTGCGTCAATGTTAATAAGACGCAAGTGTCATCATGCAGAGTACTCTGCTGAACTGCCACATTGGTTGCCTTGATGGAGCAAGCATTTTTAGAAGGCTCATAAATGTTAGTAAGAGCTACAGCACAGCCTGGATTAGTTATCATGTTCTGCATAAAATAAGTTGACTTTATGCAGAAGGTGCAGCCTGGATAATATTGGATTTTTTCCATTTTCCGTTTGAAACTTCTGAAAATGTTAAAACGATTCTCCCACGACTTCACATGTGAAATGCGATTCTTTCTCTTCCTCTGGTGTCCAGTCGAT
>NW_008776517.1:0-305 GCF_000715545.1 Opisthorchis viverrini
CGCGCCTTGAACACCGAGCTGCCTCGAGCTCACTTTGTTGGTGATGTCTCCTGATTTCTCCTCAGTTGTCTGTGACGGTTTCCTTTCCCCAAATGTAGGCAAACATATTAGACAAGCGCTGAGTGAGGACCTTATCCCCATCTTTGAACATTGCGAGTGGGAGGTCATCTGGGGCAGAAGCTTGGTGGCTCCTAAGAGAAAACGTGAGGTAGTAAACCTCCGAGTCCGTGGGTGGTTCCACGTTTACCGTCCAGAGTTTTATGTCAGCTGTGGACTGCAGATCAGTGGCAGCTGGTGGCCATGAC
>NW_008776518.1:0-305 GCF_000715545.1 Opisthorchis viverrini
ACAACTAAGAGAATGAAGCTATCCATCAGATAAAGGAACTGCGCGGCAGGATCAAGACTATACAGATTAAGCTAACGCACAGATTATACAAGTGAATTTCGTAATTTATCACCTCCTGGGTCATTTTGTAACTGATTAGATGCGTTCAAATGGGCTGTTTAGGAACAGCGAATAGGTAATCACGATGGTGCACAGGTCTGGACCCAAAAGTCGAGGGTTCCACTCCACCCTCACAAGCAGCAGCTGCAACAGGCATCTTACATCATCCTCTACCAAAATCTACAGCCAACGTTACCGGAACCTCA
>NW_008776519.1:0-305 GCF_000715545.1 Opisthorchis viverrini
ATTAAATTTGCATAAGCTAGCTTGTATTATTTCGTTTTCAGATCATCGATAATAGGTTTTACGATGAGCACCTAAAGGTCAAAAGCTGCAACCTCTTGGAAAAAAGTGACGAGCCAATCGATGGACACATTCTTGGCAAATATAACATTACATTATGGGAGAAAAGGAAGCCACTCGCATGGTTTGAATACCATGATATATACATCTTCTTTCTTCGAGAACTAAACGCTCCGGGAGGAGCCTGTGATCACAATGGATATTGGGCTCGGCCCCTGTTCAACTGTAAGTCTAGCTAAAAGGAAACA
>NW_008776520.1:0-305 GCF_000715545.1 Opisthorchis viverrini
GGCGGGTGCTGTAATGGACTTGGTCGTCAACCCACTAATTTCCACCATTCAGGCCTTAGGGTATCCTACAAAGTGAAGAAGAATTGAGTGCTTCTGGTGAAATGTGCATCATAGGGACAGCGGCCCCTAAACAGACCAACCGTTCTGTAGAGTTCCTCAGGTTCTCTCTATAACCGTCTTAGCTTTTTGTCAAATTAATTTAAACTGCCGAAATTAAAGTTTTCCTCCTACTTTATAAGGTCCTTTTAAACGCTCACCGTAGGCTTCTGGGTATTTACACAATATTTCTTGAACGAATACATCCT
>NW_008776521.1:0-305 GCF_000715545.1 Opisthorchis viverrini
CATGATGTGTCTGCATGTGTTGGCATGAGGAAAGTACTAGTACATGACTGACAACATCACTTGGTGCAATGACTTTCAGCTGGGACAACGGGAAGACTTCATGTTAAATTTACCTGAAAATAAGATGACCATTGACTTCTCGTGTGCCTTTTGGCATACTGGTAAACTGTCGGCAACCATCCTGGAAATTTTCACCATCATGAGTATTCAGGCCCGAAATGGTAAGGTTTTTTCTATTTGATATCAGAACGAACCACTTTACGGTTGATATGGATTGTCCAACACTGCGAAAGGGTACTTACAAT
>NW_008776522.1:0-305 GCF_000715545.1 Opisthorchis viverrini
TGTGTGAAAAGCAAGATTGGGGCGCTGTTCCACTACTCCTTTAGGAATGGTACTCTTGGCCTTAACCCATAGTTGAGTTTATACTCTCTCGAGAATTTTCAGCGTGTCTGATTAAGGAGAGGTGTATCACTTGCTTTCTAGAGGGTGGAGTAAAAATCGTCATCATCATCACTGGCAATATGATGCGAGTGTTTAACACTAATGATTCGCTGCCGTAAGAGTGGAATATCAGACAATTCCAAATTTCCAACAGGCTCTACGACATCCAGATAACTGAATGTACGGAATGGTATTCACCATCCTTG
>NW_008776523.1:0-305 GCF_000715545.1 Opisthorchis viverrini
CCAGAATAAGTAACTGCCTAACAAACTAGAGGGGTTGGAAGTGAGAACTGTAGGAAAGGGTGTCGTGTGTTTCAACAATGTGTGAAAGTTAAGCAAAAAACGGGATATATTCATCAAGGAAAAAAACTGAGAAAGTTCCTCCACAATGCACAATGGAAAGCTTGCTTGCATGTAGTAATCTAAAGTGAAGTTTTATATTCGCGCTGCTCCGGTTCCACCCACAACACAATAACGAATATACAGGCATATACTAGGCTTCAAAATTGACGGCATTGGTGTATTCACTTTTCACACTGTGATTATCC
>NW_008776524.1:0-305 GCF_000715545.1 Opisthorchis viverrini
TCCGAAGCTGACTGAAGTCTTAGAGGGAAAACGTCGTTTCCAGCAAACCAGGTGAGTAGATGAAAGTTGGCCAATAGAGAGTAGAGGGGACGATTTGAGAATCTCTTCAACAATTTGACAAATCCGGAGAAATTCTGTAAGATGAGGTTGCATTAAATCCACGATGAGGATAGGGAGATAACATGCAGAGTGTGCGGAACCACTCTGAAGAAAATGTTACTCAACGAGTACTATGATCACAAAAAACCATCACCAGAATAGAAAGTCACAGAAAAATAGTCCTCCAACTTTCGACTTTAACAAAC
>NW_008776525.1:0-305 GCF_000715545.1 Opisthorchis viverrini
TGGTGTGATTTGAATACACCCAAACAAAAGTTCCACAATTTCCGAGAACAAACAGTGGTTTGATCAGTCCTTCAATATAGTTTTCATGCTGTTTCGCATCCCTTAGCTATATCCGTGAGGATCGATCAATTCTTTACCGAATCAGAATCCAGCAGTGGTATTCAACTAATCTAGTGCTGAGTTCAGACACTGCCTCACCACGGCCGAAAATTTACCTGTTAGCATCCAGTAGTCAGTCACCCGAACCTGCTGATCAAACGATCAACTGACTGATCAGATCCTGTGCACTTTCCACTGGCTGAATC
>NW_008776526.1:0-305 GCF_000715545.1 Opisthorchis viverrini
GGCCCCGAGGAGAGATACTGTCAATGTACTCGATTTCTGCAAGCGAACATCCCAGAGGTGCTTGAGGCAACTAAAGGGATACAGAGGGCGCGTAATTTGGTGAAATCAGGAGATAGTTTGCCTTAATGATACGGTTGACAACAGAAGGAGGCATATAAAGGACTGTCTGTGATTGCCATAGCTTCTGACGGTCAGCGGAGTCAAAAACATCTTTCTGATTGGAAAAGGTCATCACTGGTCGCTAAAAGCAGTGGTGTATTTCCAGCATTTGTTAAGTGGCTATATGATCGATGTAGACCCGGTTA
>NW_008776527.1:0-305 GCF_000715545.1 Opisthorchis viverrini
ACGACTAACCGTTACTTACCAATCGGGCAATGCATTCTGCTTACAACAGTGAATCAATCACTTTGTGCGTAATTCGGTGCGAGTCTTATTTCCACTGCCCCATAGTGACGAAGTTCATCGTTGCGGGCGAACGTACATCAAATCCCAAGCACCGTAAAATGTTCTCTCTACTGCTCCCATACTGGGATTTGGGAAGCTCCGCCGAGCCTCGCAACGCATTAAATGAGTCAGACACGAACGACACGGGAACTCAATGGGGCGCAGTGGAGTTGGTCATACATCCAGATTTTCGAATGAACAAAATG
>NW_008776528.1:0-305 GCF_000715545.1 Opisthorchis viverrini
TGAAGCTATCTGGAACCTCTCGGTCACTCAAAACATTCATCATCCTTCAAAACTCCTGTTCTAGTCTGCCAACAAGGTAAAATCTCATCCTTCTGTTTGCAGGGCTATTGTACGCGGCTGCTTGAATCTGTCGCATCAGTAACGTAGGTCTTTGGCACGCACGAGGCCTCAGATAATTGTTCTGATGCTGTTCTCTCCAGGAAACGGACAAAACTGTTAGATCCTCTTTTTGAGGTAAGTTGGGAAAGGGGGCAAAATCTTCTGATGTGTTGCTGGAAATGGACAGGCCAGATTTCGCTGCTGAA
>NW_008776529.1:0-305 GCF_000715545.1 Opisthorchis viverrini
TTAGGTTGCGCACGTGTATCGACTATCGAGTGAGAGATCTGTGCGAAGCAAATTGGGTTTCCACATTTCCGCTGCTTGTTCAATAGCGCCTCTCTCTCTTTCGAATGTCCAACGCTGGTCGGCTGATCGATCTGAAGTCTGCTTTGAACTCTGTGGATCGGTGAGTACTCTGACAATGTCCGTCAGTCAAGCACATCACCTCTGCATATGTTATCCCTCATGAGTCCCCAGAGGCGAAATTTGTGGAGTCGTACGCGTGTGAAATAAGCTGTCGCTCGAGTTCACCTCCTCCAGTTTTGTGTGTG
>NW_008776530.1:0-305 GCF_000715545.1 Opisthorchis viverrini
TGGTGTCGGTGATGACGTTGTTTGTGTTGAGTAGTCATTTGCAGGCTGAATTGTCCATAAAAGATGTATTAACATTCGCACAAATAGTGTCGTCCCAATGAAGGGAATAAGTGCCGAGTACGGTGCGGATCAGCTGCATTACATTGCCGAGCTGGATGCAAGCTAAACGTATCCAGAAATGAGACATCCCACTGTGCTGCACCACATGTTCTATCTGATTTCTGAGGTTCTCTCTTGGGATGGGTAGACAAGTGCACATTGGCGAAAGCGTCAAGCGTTATGTTGATGAGCAAGCCACATACTGC
>NW_008776531.1:0-305 GCF_000715545.1 Opisthorchis viverrini
AGAGAAAGACTGTGCTGCTAACCACGGGACACTCGATCGTGGCTCATACATTTTCACCTCTCCGCTCAAGTTACGAAAGCCAAAGTTTTCTATCCAACGCGTCTTCCTTGACCAAAGGGTAAGTGGCGGTGCGTTCTGTTCGGCTCGCCACGGCGTTCCGAATTGAGAAATTAAATCTTGATCGATATTTTATCCCATCCCCATTATGCTTGCGTATTCACCAGTCGATTTTCATCAAGGACAAATCAAGGACAATCCTTAAGATACTTGATCATTAGTTTGGACTGCAAGGCAATTTACTGCAT
>NW_008776532.1:0-305 GCF_000715545.1 Opisthorchis viverrini
TTTTTTTCTCAAACCCGGGACTTTCTGAGTTATCAGAATTTTATTGGAAATCTTTTGATTGACTGACTTGGAACAACAATAATTGTGTGATTTTTTGTGCAACAACTGGGATTGTGTAAAAGTCTGAACGATTTTGTTCATATGAGCACATAAAAATGAACAATTCGTTTTTAAGTTGAACACGTAGGCTGGTCCTGTGTATCGAGTTAGCCGGATGCTCACTTCACCAACTCACCGACCCTACTTGACCTTCTCCTCTATCACACTTGACAAAGCCACTTACTCCACCGGAGGTCATTGCAAGG
>NW_008776533.1:0-305 GCF_000715545.1 Opisthorchis viverrini
GCCTTCTTTGCGTTAAAAATGTACAACCGCCGAAATTCAGGTCAGGTAGCTGGCAAACTATGTTCTCATTTATTTATTTTTTGAAAAATTATTAAACTGGATAAAAATTCCACACAAAGATTGACGTGACACCTTGTTAGCTAAAGATACGTTAGTTGGCTAACGCGTGCAATCCTTGGGAGGAAAAAGGGCGTGGAAAAGGTTAAAGCGATTTTTTGGAGCTTTTTTGTTACATATCAGCTGTTGCATCCTGCACAGTCTAACAACGATATAATAGACAAAACTGATCGAGAATCAAACTGATG
>NW_008776534.1:0-305 GCF_000715545.1 Opisthorchis viverrini
GAATCCGTAATCCAGGCATACGAGTATTCTGTTGCTAGACAAACATCGATTCGCTTGTCATTACAGAAAACAGCCCAGCTTTCTTCATTTTCTTTCGCTGAAGTTGTCACGTAGACTGCAGTTTTGACAGACAAAAACACCAATAGATCACCATCAAAAAAGTATGAAATTTTGAGTAATGTCATCGGCGAACTGATACTGTGACTCACAGAAATCCAAAAATTCCAAAAGCTAAAACACTTATCAGAAAATCACTGAAAAATCTTTGACAGAACTCCATGGTTTTCACGCTTCTTGGGGTCAAT
>NW_008776535.1:0-305 GCF_000715545.1 Opisthorchis viverrini
GCTACAGTCTTATTGGTGACACTGGGTGAGGTGCTTTGACGGCGAGGTTCATACGAGAAATTTCGTAAAAATGGATCTGCTACGAGAGAACTTGGTTAGTGACAACACATGTACAATTAGAGCCCAGTGAAGTATCACGGGCCCTCCTGTGGCAGCCAATGAGTGTCCTACATCAAACTCAACGGTACATACCAATCTGACGAGGGAGATGAAATTACGCATACTTTGGCATGGATTTTAAGATCACATGAAAAAAGTTCGATGACATAGGAATTGCCTTTGCACTTGAAAGGGGTAACACAGTA
>NW_008776536.1:0-305 GCF_000715545.1 Opisthorchis viverrini
CAAGTGGAGATCAAAAGTACATGGGCGGATTGATCAAATGAATGGAGAAATTACCATGCATTATCGTCATCAAGTTGGATTCAGTGGTACTGATTATCAACTAATCGGGTATTTGTTTTATCTGTTTACCATGCTGTCCTCGAATCCAAAGGTGGCGCGTCCTCACAGATGATGAAAGTTATTTGAATTCCTTTGAATGCAAGCATTCAGTAGACTGTGAATCTTTGCCTTTATTCCTGCAGTTCAGCTTGATGTGAGCTGAAGTTCCATCCTGGACAAAAAGTTCACTCAACATGTTGCTTAGT
>NW_008776537.1:0-305 GCF_000715545.1 Opisthorchis viverrini
CAGTCATGTTGTTGTGCAATCAGAGTACAACTATAGATCTGAGCGGTTCTTTTGGAGAGCATCCGTTTTACTACACACTGCCAAATACTATCAGTCTTGCTAACCGCATCACCGACACCGATACTGCTGTTGAAGGCGACGTGTTCATCACCATCATGACCCTGATCCGTATCATTCACTCTACCGTAGTCCTCATGCTCACAACTCACCCTACACACCGCTTCACAGAGTCATCAGATTATGACTCTGCAAAGCAACATGCGCTACATTATGATTATCACCCGGACGGTCAGTGTCTATTCTAA
>NW_008776538.1:0-305 GCF_000715545.1 Opisthorchis viverrini
GTTACGTTGGGCGCTGGTTCTCCTAATACGTCTGAATTGTGTCTGTCTCCTTTCAGGAAATGTGACTGGTGTCTCGGTTGTGTCGACCGATTAACATACCCGTCAGGCCCTCCCATTCAGACAGCGCCGGGAGACTCGCAAATGGCCGGATAACCTTGGATGTGGTTACGGACCACACGTCCGCATCCCTCTCATTTGAACAGTTCTACTCCCGTGCAATTAGTATCTTGGTGGGTCCACATCAAAGAGGAAAACTGGATGCAAGTTTTGTTCTCATTAGAACTCACTAGCAGCGCGTATCCCAT
>NW_008776539.1:0-305 GCF_000715545.1 Opisthorchis viverrini
AAAAATCTGCTAAACAGAGGTAAGTATGAAATCAGATTCTTGCTGTCTTGGCTGAACTCGAATCATTGGTCACTAATTATTTGAACTTTCGGATATCGAAAACCATCGTCACGGATGGGAGACCTCGTAAACGTGCATACGATAATGGCCATCTGCGACTAGGCCAGTCGCAGATCTCCATTTCGCTCTTCTTTCGATAATGAGGGTTTACTGAAATAAACTACATGGTTTTATGGCGTGCGCACAGGCATTCTCACCTGATTGCTATCAATGACGATTTTGATCTCGTATTGTAACAGTATAGT
>NW_008776540.1:0-305 GCF_000715545.1 Opisthorchis viverrini
TGCCAGCAGTGAGCTCACTTAATTTCAATGTAAGCCATATTTTCGCATCGAAACTTTCCACCTGTTTCCATCTTGAATTTTTACTCCTTATTTCAGTCCTGGTCCTTCACTCAGTTGTCCAAGGTTACTCATGGCCAACAACCATTTTTGGTTTAAGGTCATGCTAACTGGCCTCATCAGTGAAATATTCGTACCTCATGCTAACCGTCCTTGTCTTTTTGTTCCCATAACGGCGCCGTATTTTTACGTAACGAGGATGCCACGTTGGTTGTAACTTCCTCCCCGCTATATTGTTACCTGCCGCG
>NW_008776541.1:0-305 GCF_000715545.1 Opisthorchis viverrini
CCTAGCTCCTCTGTGGAGAAGCGTGTTGCCGGCCACAACTCGATCTCCTGCTCAGGTGGAAGGCTAGAATGTTGGCCGTATATAAACGATAGTTGGCTGTATAAGAGAACGATGCACTAGAGACACGATTGGCAGTCTCACTTCCCAGTCACATCCTCTGGCCGCCAGCGACTGCTTGATCATTCGGTTATTGCGTTTAGTTATACCATTTGTTGACAAATGGCTTGGTGCGTCCTTGGCCATCTGACGTCCAGCTTTCACTAACAACCCCTAAAATATTCATCCTCAACATAAGGCCCCTGAAC
>NW_008776542.1:0-305 GCF_000715545.1 Opisthorchis viverrini
AAAAAAACTTTGGTGGATAGATGTGCTGCAAACAATGTTTTGGTCGCTGAAATCATAATATCTGCTATTCAGTAATATGCAACCTGAAGTAGTTTCCATCTGAATATATTTGTTATTAGTTTGCTATCTGGTTGTGGAAATAGTAAGAATGGTGGGATCAGCGAGGTAACAGTCGAGTGGTAAGCCGAAGGAATTTATTTGCACTGGTGAGAAATTACCGGCACAGTCGCCAGAGGATATGAATCGTTGAAGTTATCGTGTTCTGCTTTCTGTGGGAGGACACGGGAAAGTTGTTGGCAGAGCTT
>NW_008776543.1:0-305 GCF_000715545.1 Opisthorchis viverrini
TAATCAATGCTAGCCGCACAGACAACGGAAGGCGACTCCAAAATTTGTATGCTGCCCATCAACTGCTTCCGGTCCTGTTTGGAAATCCCCATCAGCAGGTAGCATGACGGAGCATGCAAATCCCAAATGTTGAAAACTCCAATGAAAACCCGAGAGGCATGGTAGACATTAAAAGCTGTTTTTGCCGCTGTAGACATTCAGGCACTATGGCAGTGCATTACACCGGCTCCCATGGATTCGTGAAGGCCTGAGCTCACTACATTCAGTGTTGCCTTTCAAGGTTGTTCGTTTTCAACTTACATCTT
>NW_008776544.1:0-305 GCF_000715545.1 Opisthorchis viverrini
ACTCGCGTGCCTCCCGATCAGCAGTATCAGCGTTAAACCGGTAGCCTCGCGCAGCAAACGAGTCAACCTGGTGTACATTGCAAATATATACTGGAATCGTGACCGAATTCGCGCAACGGACCCCGTTTATTGTTCTGCGGCAAACGCCAACTCTCCACTGCAGGCAAGTTTGTCGACCAGTGTGAATTCTTCGACGTCGACAAATAATCAATCCGGCCCGAGATGCTTCACATACTAAGTCGATGCGTTGCGAATCTGTGGTGAACAATATTCCAATGTGGGTTGGTGGACTCATGATAAATTGG
>NW_008776545.1:0-305 GCF_000715545.1 Opisthorchis viverrini
ATCTGTAGCTTGCGGGGAATACTGCGGATCTGAGAACACTAAATCACATGCACGATGGCTCTGACTTCTATTGGCACCCTTGAGAGCATTTGTCGTGCACCGTCCTACATCCGCTCAAACCTGTACTGCACGTGAATATGGGTCAGGAGTGACACTAATCCTGCATTTCAAATGTTGGCAAACTGGAGCAGTATGCCACATTGGTGCATGACTCCAACACATTCGTCGTTAGATCAGGTGGTTCGTACCTCTATGAAATACCCGCCTTCGTCTCAATCCCAATGATTTCCGCTTCATTTGTTCAT
>NW_008776546.1:0-305 GCF_000715545.1 Opisthorchis viverrini
TTACCATCACTCAAAGTTCACACTGTACATCATCGGTGTGTATGATAAAAATCACTGCTCATCGTTGTGTCGCAACTGGATTTCGAAGAGCTTCAAATCGGGCGACGAATTTGAGCATTTGAACGGGGCTTACATGGATACTGGGCTTTCATTTACCGAAAAGTTTTTGATGGAGTTGTCAGTTCTACTTGAAGCTACGGCTCCGGAAAATGTGGATTAGATTGACAGTGGAACCAATTGATTTCGATTCTTTACGTTAATTACATCGAAGCGCCCCAATCTGTGAATACGCCTTGGCAAACAAA
>NW_008776547.1:0-305 GCF_000715545.1 Opisthorchis viverrini
AGGCCCCTCAATAAAACATCAACAACACCCGACTCATGCTTCAGCTTCTTCAGTCAGAGGATGCACTAATGGCCTCCGAATGAAACATTGCCTTTCATTAGAAGGGTTTCTTTGAAAGATCGTTACTTTTTAACTGAGCAGGTCACTAGTTCGGTCAGGTTTAATGATGAATGGAGAATCAATCAGTATGTCCTTCAAAGAATATCACACTAGACCTGTGTTGGAAGTCATTTAAAGGGTCTTGTTAATTAGAGTGCTTCCTTAAGATTAGTTGGAAGAATTTCGAACATTTTTTGGAGGTGTGG
>NW_008776548.1:0-304 GCF_000715545.1 Opisthorchis viverrini
TCCATCCGCGGACCTATCAGTGAAGCCAGTCTACGCGGAAAGATCGGGAGGCAGCGTACAACAGTTTCATCCTATTCGGGAATCACCAGCAATGCGCACCTCACAAAACCGGGATCAATGGCCAGTTTGAAGTTGCCCACGACTGCGATCGGCGTTGGAAAAACGATATCTACAATTTGTCAGAGCATTATGCTTCGATGACGAAATCTATCGACAAAGGGACGATATTCTGACAAGGTCTACTGCTCGGGCAATTTTCTGGATATTTTCCTGAATAAACTAGTTAACTTGAATAAGAATTTTT
>NW_008776549.1:0-304 GCF_000715545.1 Opisthorchis viverrini
ACTTTCTGCACACACGACCCAGTAGTCAGTGAAGGCAAAATATTTACCAGGTTATCGTGGAACTGGTGTCTCGGATGCGGCATCGACAATTCAAGAACCTTATTGTTGCCATGATGAACAAGAATTTATACAGTTGATCGCCTTGGCCCACAGCACTGTGGTATTAACATCGGAACTGTGGAAAACTACAGCATTCGCATATGACTCTGCGATGTACCGAAATAAATGTGGCGGTGCTTCAAACGCCCCGGCAGACCTGACGACTGTATGATGCGAAACAGAATCAAACAATTCCGAGATATCA
>NW_008776550.1:0-304 GCF_000715545.1 Opisthorchis viverrini
TCATGGACGATATGTAGTGTTAGTTGTTTGTACTGTAGAGGCCTAGGGTTCCACCAGCTGTTTATCACGGAGTTTACGCCACGTATCGTAGTGTTCACTAGTTTCTGGTTTGATGCCTTGAAAAACGGGAATCAACGGCTTCTTAAATGTCCATGCCAATCAAGGCGGATTATTTTGATGAGCAGGATGAGCCAGAAAACAAGACTAGCGTGATAGGAACAGCCCTAATACAAGAAAGTGTGTTGTGCTGTTGTCTGTGCTACAACATTTCACTGGGGGCTGAAAGTTCAGTGCTTGGCCGAAA
>NW_008776551.1:0-304 GCF_000715545.1 Opisthorchis viverrini
TCAGCTCTGGGACAGAGTGCAAGTGGATAGCAACAACGTGCGTTCATCAAGACAACGGTCTAATTCCTTGAGGTCCTCAAAATACAATCCGGCGTCTTAGCCAAACCATGAAGAAATGATTACATCAGGGTCATCCCTTAAAAGAATCCCAGCAAGTAGCATGTATTAATTCAAATACGACAGAGTGGTAGCACACCGAAAGCACGCAAAATGTTAATCACATTGCTTCACAGAAGTGGTGTGACTTCAAGTCTCAGGAGACTGTCACGAAGTTGTGTTCAGTTCGTAGTGAATGCACATCGGT
>NW_008776552.1:0-304 GCF_000715545.1 Opisthorchis viverrini
GCATTACGTCTAACGTTCTATTGCTGTTTGTTAATTAAAAACACTTTCCTGGTTCAATTGGGTGATGCTTTCGGAGTTTACCAGTAGTCAGATCGTAATCCGAAACTCGGGTTTAAATTTGGTGCGTGGTACTGCTAAAAATTTCTTCACCTCTGGCATGGACAATGCTTATTGAATTGTCACCGTTCAGTTCTCCAAAATCCACACAAAATCGATACATTCCGTACAGCTTTCTAAGAACAAGCGATGCATAGGGACTCCCCGTTTTCTGTATGATGCTTTGTCTAACATCTCGGTTACCTGC
>NW_008776553.1:0-304 GCF_000715545.1 Opisthorchis viverrini
CACATGTATCTACAAGACAGGTATTGATGGCTCTGAAAAAGACACCCTAAACGATTTGTTGCGTGTGTTTCAAAGACACTTCATCCGGAAAAAGTTGGAACAGTGCAACCAATCGCCATCTGGAGAAGCACACGGTACCATAGTTACTTTCCCCCTACCGCAGCACAAGCACGCGCCCGGGCTTCCGACGTTTTGCTAAGACCAAAGGCATATCAGTTGTCGCAGCAAACATGCTAAGCCACAAAACAGCAACTTCAAGATCAACTGGGCCCTAGTAATTAAGAATAGAGTGTGACGAAAAAAA
>NW_008776554.1:0-304 GCF_000715545.1 Opisthorchis viverrini
CCTTACTGCTCCACTCATTTGGCCTTGAGATCATGCAGCCACTCGTGGCCGACTATGCACATTTGACTCCTGTGGGAGCCTGTTTGCTCATTTTGCCTATACATTCGTAATCCAAGTGAAACATTTGCTTTGGAGGAGTATCAACTCTCGAGGTTTGTATAATTTGTGAAATCGTCCTACATCGCTAGTACCGTATAGAAACATTGCGGTTGCTTTCTGTTCACCAAAAACATCCGACAGTAGGGTTTTCGGTGTGCAAAGAGGTTCATGTGAACAGGGATTGCGGACAAGTAAGAAGCGGTCG
>NW_008776555.1:0-304 GCF_000715545.1 Opisthorchis viverrini
CCAGTTCTTTGTCCGTTGCTTCAAAAGGCTGCAGAGCTTGAAAGCATTTCCCGGATGTCTTTAAGACCAGATTAAGTTTTAAAGGAACTTCCAGTCACCACGTTCACGGAGGGAATTGCATGTTGGTCGGCATCTTCTCACTCATAAGTAGCGGTTTTGATATCCAGAGGATATCAAGGAGGACTTCCGTTCTGGTCGAGCGTCCGAAAACTAGTGTAGCTGACAGGATTTCTTCTGCTTCAGCCGTGAAACGAAAGATAATGGGCAACATCCCTGAAAATTCTGAGTATGCACCCACCTGATG
>NW_008776556.1:0-304 GCF_000715545.1 Opisthorchis viverrini
CCAGGTCGGATGTAAGTATAGGCTGTCATCTTGAATGCCCATATCATTTTGTCCCAATTGGGTCCGCAGCTCATTAAAGGCTTATCTCAGTATCCGATCAATTGCGCTTTGAGCAAAGAGAAAATGTAGTGGTCATCATTGTCGTGCTCGGATTCGTGGAATCGCAGTACATAGCTCAGAGGTTTGCTGCCGTACCAGCGTAGATCGTTCTCCGTTATTCCACGGGAGACTTCACAGTGTGTCAAGCTTTCCTGAATCCAAAGCTGCGTGTAAGTCGTAAGTCATCGCTGCGTGTCATGCGTTC
>NW_008776557.1:0-304 GCF_000715545.1 Opisthorchis viverrini
CCTAATCATGCAAACCGGATTGTTGTACAAACGGATGCTCCAAATAGCACCTGAAGCACGCCTCATAGGTAACCAGTAAGCCTGTTGTCACCATTTGTATCTATAACACAAAGCTAGACGAATTGTTCTCTGCTTTTGTAGAATTTCAAAAGCGAACTACCACACCCCGGTCACTCTTAATGAGAGGTGGATGTCGCGGTGCTGAGACGCACTAATTATCCTGGTGTTCTATAATTTGGTTAGCTGGTACAACGATGAGATTTCACCTCGTTACATGGTCTCGCTTAATTCCTCAGCTCTCCAA
>NW_008776558.1:0-304 GCF_000715545.1 Opisthorchis viverrini
CAGGATTACTTGTTAGGTTCACTCAGACACCCACGAAACCAGTGAACGTGTTCTCGCCGTCAGATTTCAGCTTCAACCACGTTTAATATCACCGAAACATGGTCACTTGTAGCATGACCAACTCGTTTCCATCCACTCATAAAGTCGCTTTATGTATTCACAACTGATTGTAGGTTTTAGCATTGTCCATATCCTGACATGCATGCAACGCCACCCACGCCCAAAGATACCATCTTAAATATTAGTGCAACACATTCATTCATGCTGGAAACGAAACAGCTATCTCAGAAGATGTGATAGTGCT
>NW_008776559.1:0-304 GCF_000715545.1 Opisthorchis viverrini
TTCATGAAGTATTTGCCATTGAAAACACTGAATGGAAATTTGTGCTTATCATCTGCTTGCTTAAGCTGTTCACACATCTTGTCACGATGACCGATCGACTTGATAAAATGAACCACAGGCCATCTGACACTGTCCTTTTGGAGACCCCGAGGGAAGCTCCGTGGTGTAAAATACACCAAAATTCATCTCACTTGCTTCATTACTCTGATATGCCATCAATTTTTTCAACGAAATACCTGAATTTAAGTCGGGCTCTCCTGGATACCTTGTTTATGTTTTGTGTTGCATGTCGGTAGGAAATCTA
>NW_008776560.1:0-304 GCF_000715545.1 Opisthorchis viverrini
CTTGAGACCTGCTGAAAAATCAGCACGAGTGCGTTTTTTCCAAAACTACCATCGATGCAGCCCATGCTAAGAACTTTACGCGTTTGTTAATGCTTTTGGATTTTGCTTATAACCATTTTGCGCTCAGCAGCGCCCAAATAAGTAACAGTGAACCGAAAATTACCTTCATGTTTACTGAACCAAGATTCAAAATTTAATCCAAAATCAGCATCATAATCATTGATATGCTGCGTGAGAGTTTTCGGTGAATGAAAACTAGTTGTTCCGGATGATACTGCGATTGCATGCTTTGAAAGTTTTTGCG
>NW_008776561.1:0-304 GCF_000715545.1 Opisthorchis viverrini
TCACAGCCTTCCAGCTGTAGCAAAACTGAAAAGTTGAATTTTTCGGTTCACCGGTCCTCCGACCAACCTCCGATCACTGATCGGTGTATAAGTTTTGTGCGGACCCACGACCAGACTGAAAAATGGAGCCCAGTTACATTGTGACAGTTACATCGTTACAGTCGTGAGCTTGTCTTTCAAGGGTGTATAAACGTCAGCTGTTATCGGTACATATCACAAGCCTATCTCTTTATCTGCACACAAACCTCGGACGACAAATAGCGTCATTAGTACGGTTCGGTTAGGCGATTTTTAAAGCTTTCTC
>NW_008776562.1:0-304 GCF_000715545.1 Opisthorchis viverrini
GTTTATGTGATTTCAGTTTACAGCGGTTGCGCCGAAACAAATAGGGTTAAATGAATGGCTAGATCGGTAGCGGAGGAATACGTCGTTTGGAGCAAGGTTTTAATTGAAAAATCAATGAGGCTTTCAAGTCGAAAAAAACCTAAAAACCTTAAAAAGAATGAGATGACAGTAAATGTCGCTGAATATGGCTGGTAATATATTTCATAATGACGTGTGAATGCACCGAAAATTGTGCACGCCTAAAGTCCCTTCAATTTTATGCAGAATATTGACCTTTGTTGCAATGGCTGATTTTTTTCAGCAA
>NW_008776563.1:0-304 GCF_000715545.1 Opisthorchis viverrini
ACCTAAACAGGGGAAGTCGAGATGCCCAGGTCGGGATCAAATCATGGGCCTTGCGGTCAGTAAATCATAATGGAACAACTAGAAGAGTCCAGAAGACAATGCCGGTATATTTGCCTAAGTTAGGGATTTAACAATCCCTCAGTTGTTTGGCTACTGGTCTGCACCCTACACAACCCTGGAACACGAAGAGAGAATCAACTCCGGACGAGAGTGATTAGCACTAATAAATATGTTCCAAAACAACCGGCAGTCAATTATCCGTGCCATTGACAGCTGATGGCCATGTGAACAACTTGAATTCATG
>NW_008776564.1:0-304 GCF_000715545.1 Opisthorchis viverrini
AGTGTACACCATTTAATAACCCGCAATCATTAAATATATGCCATTCCGCAGAATACTTTAGCTATGGGTTGAACTGTACTAGAATTTTATTCTCCTTGTACTAATAATACTAATATTTGTTTGGAAGAATTCATAAATATATATTTTGGCAAACTTCAGCACAGATCTTTAAGCCAGAAGCCGAGCTCATTGTCAAAACATTTACGTTAACGCGTTTAATAGGGCGCAGCACTTGTATGGTGACCACGTTCCCGAACATCAGAAACACGGCAGGAATTTCCTGAGCACATGCCAAGCGCTAAGC
>NW_008776565.1:0-304 GCF_000715545.1 Opisthorchis viverrini
TATGTAGGGGCATGCAATTCATGCACGAGTCAGCATTCTGATTAGCTAGTTGTGCACAAACCTGGAGGCGCGAGCATTCAAATTGCATTTGCACACAAGCCAAGATAAAAATGGTTAAATGCTTAAAGGACACAAATCAAGGAAGAACGGATTGTCAAAACAAGCGATGGATTAGTATGAAACGAGTTTGGGTATTTGTTTCAGGAAATGCGCGTTTGTGCACGTGAGTACATGAAGTTGGCTTTGAAACGCTATCATCACAACCCCTAAAAACCACAGTCGGCGACTTGCGGTCTGGACCGGG
>NW_008776566.1:0-304 GCF_000715545.1 Opisthorchis viverrini
TTCGCTTTGCAGAAAAAATGCCTTCCACTTGATTTGTTAGCTTCATTCATAAGCCATTCATATATACTGAACATCAATCATAAACTTTTATACGCACCTTCATACAGATACAATCAATTATGGGTGAAGCGAGTGGTCAGACTACAATTCACAAGTGGAACAGGCTTCATAACTCTTTGACAAACTAGTGGGAATGACTGAATTTGATTTTGTATCTGAATTCAGTCAGAGAACCGGTAGAGAACTTGGCCTTTAGAATTTCGACCAAGTTACTAGACTGATTATAAGAAAAGTAATCAATATG
>NW_008776567.1:0-304 GCF_000715545.1 Opisthorchis viverrini
GTGTTGACGACAAATGAAAACTTCATAATCGTTATTTTGAGGGAAGGTAAATCGAAGAACCCGCGAGCAGTGACTCATACCCTGGCCGTTACATTCCAACACCTGGCTGAACCGTTTGAATACGATTCACAGATGTCCCAACGGAATGGAGTCCGATTGAAGTTCATTGGAGTGTTGGATGATTTTCATTTGACTTCTGTAAAGCTGAGGGTCCTGTTAGAATTTAAGCGGATTCTTCATAACGTTTAAGGGCGTAAATTGGAGTCACGTCGTGTTCAGAGAACGACTCTCATCAGCCTGTGTT
>NW_008776568.1:0-304 GCF_000715545.1 Opisthorchis viverrini
GTTGGGAAATTTCGCAACGAGAATTCTTATGACTATCGCTCTGTTTAATGGACTATCTGGAGTTTTTTGAAAAGTACACTCTTCTTTCGAGAAGAACCTGTAGTCTACCTGGGCTGCTTGAGAGTATTTGCCCGATTTCAGATCGATAACGGTGAATGAAATTTTTGTGAATAGACTTACTTCAGCAGTTTTGATTTGGTCAGTTCTGCCCTATGATAGTAAAATGCCTGAATATACCAGTCACATGAAGGCGTAACCCAAGTTCCCTCTACGCAGGAACAACCTGGACTAATCGTCCACCAGC
>NW_008776569.1:0-304 GCF_000715545.1 Opisthorchis viverrini
ACCTTTCATTGGATTGGTGTCCACTGAGGTTGCTAAAGTACCCTGTGGTTGGAGCCGATAGCAAAACTTGCTGATCAGTTCAATAAGGCCAGAATAAAAGTCAGACAGCGCGGGGCAACGCTGGAATATCCACGCACGATCTTGTCTTGCCGTGAAGTATTCGTGGCTTAAGTTTGCCCTGTAAATACATGAACAAGTGATATAGCTGAATGAAACTAGAGATGACGTATAACGCCGTTGTGGTCTCACCTGAAGGATTACTGTATAGAGAATATCCCTTGGAATAATGCGAGGGAACTGCGAG
>NW_008776570.1:0-304 GCF_000715545.1 Opisthorchis viverrini
ATTCGGCGCTGAACTATATACCTAGCAACACACAACCCAATGCTCCAGAATTCATCAGCATGAATATGCCGTTATAGGAGAACTTGATTGCTTCTGACTTTTATCGCTGGTGCCATCAAATATACATTGTTCTTATCAGCTAAAATGCCGAATCCCTGTAGTTTGGTTAGATGTGATTTGCGAGTCAGCCATTCAAGACAGTGACAGCCCACCGACAATCTTGCACAAATGGACATCAAATATACTTAATGGAATAAAACCACAGAGCAGCTTATTTCTTACTTGAACCCATGAGGAAAATAAC
>NW_008776571.1:0-304 GCF_000715545.1 Opisthorchis viverrini
TGAAGTTGATCAGGAGAGCATCCATTTCGGAACCGCCTGATACTAGCATAAAAATATTATCTACATACCTTCGATAAAAAGTGTGTACGCTGGTCTTCCCATTCAGTCGACCGAGCTCCAGTCTGCCCATAAAAATGTCACTCAGCAAGAGACCAAGATGAGAACCCATGACGGCTGCATTGATCTGTAGGTGAAACGTGGAATGAAATTGGAATTAGACGTTGAAAATACAGTGAAGAAATAGTTCCTTCAAGGAGATGGTGAGGATTGGGAGCGTCAAATCTGATGAGTCAGCGTGATCACA
>NW_008776572.1:0-304 GCF_000715545.1 Opisthorchis viverrini
TGTCTATCTGTGCCATTGTGCTTCTACCTTCTATTGATGAAAGGATGGGTTCAAATGTTCATAGCAACTGACAGTAGTAGTAAAACTTCTTTGGAATCGACTGACAATTCGCGTTTGTGAATATTGAATCTTTTATAAAACTGACACCTTATTGGTGTCTGTCGTATACAAGGTAATCTACGGCTGCTTGGAACTTATGTGATACGTTCCCTGCGGGTACGCTTTGCCACATTAGTGGTACGTCTGTGCCACGTGAGCGGCCCTCCACGTTTGGTCTATGATTGTCAAACAGGGTTTCGGTTAG
>NW_008776573.1:0-304 GCF_000715545.1 Opisthorchis viverrini
TAGGGAGCGAATGCATTCGTTTACCGGATTCAACACATGAGTCAGCAGTTACGAAAGCAAGATTCGAAGCAACCGTTTTCAGTGCAATTCAAAACACACGCGACCACTTGTTAGTGCGTTAGATATACGGAATATGTGGCGGGCCACCGCGATTTACATGTCCTCTGAAATCGTCGAGCCGATTTTATGGTTCGCTGGTGGTGGGGAGACTTGGCCTAAACCTCCATCTTGTCATCTTTCCCCAAGTTAAACGACGCCTACAACTGTAAGATCCAGAATTCTGGGTAGTAGGAAGTTTCCTTAA
>NW_008776574.1:0-304 GCF_000715545.1 Opisthorchis viverrini
GTTCTCATTCAATAGTTATTTTCTAGACTTTCGACTACAATCACCAAGCAACTACTATAACTACTACCACTGCCGATGTCCACGACACACCTCCCCCGCCAGGTGTAGATTCCAAGGATGGCTCTTGTAATCCTCAGCCCGCTGTCAGTGGCGCTTCTCCAAATTGGGCCGACTCTGCACAGCCTACAGGTGTTCAGCCATACATGACACAGCCTCCACCCTATACCCAACCCCATCTCTTTAGATTCAATCCTCAGCGGCCTCTGCTTCCCGGTGGCTCAGTGTATCCCGCAGTTAACAGCCC
>NW_008776575.1:0-304 GCF_000715545.1 Opisthorchis viverrini
CCGTACAAAGGTGTGGCAACCGATTCGCATCGATGTCGTCAGATGTCGCATGCCTCTTCGGTGAAGTCTACTTAGGCAGTATGTGAACCCCAATCACGAGTGGTACAGAGGGGAAAGCCTTAACACACTTGGACAGAGAATGACTAAGATAAAGTACACGCATGTTAGGACAAGCCTATGTGATTGGTTGATCAACCAGCTACAAGGAAAACTGTGCTCGGTAATTGGAGCTCCAACTAACAGAGCAGACAATTTTGTTGCTGAAGGGGTTCCCAGTATCAATTAGATCTTTAATTTGCGCATG
>NW_008776576.1:0-304 GCF_000715545.1 Opisthorchis viverrini
GACCAGACTCGTTCAATTCAAACGGGCCCGACGAGGCAAATAGAACGACGCCCTACGAAAGCATTGACAGCCGATGACATGTCTACATCAAGCGAAACAACGATCAGTCCCTACCCGCTCTGTGGCTGAAGTTCGTAAGCGCCAACCTGTGCTTCAATCCACACACATGTAGCTGTCACATCTTGACTACTGGAACAGTCCCGCTTTTGATACACGAGCGAAACGCCTTGGGTTGTGCTGGCATTCTAAAGCAGTACAGCAAAGTCCTATCGAAAAAGAACATTGTGAGAGGGGATCGGCCGGA
>NW_008776577.1:0-304 GCF_000715545.1 Opisthorchis viverrini
TTTGCGATCGACTAATCTCAGGTCAGCTAATCTCAGCTCACATCAGCTCAGCAAATCTCTGCTAACGTCAGGCCACCTGAGATCATCTCAGCTATTCCGAGATCACCTCGTTTCTGCTCTGCTTAACAGAGATCTTACAAAACACGTTTGCATCAGACGGAGTTTTCGGATGTGCTAAAATTTGACGAAGGTACCAACTTGCATGCAGCCGAACGCGTGTGATATGTTTCTGCAGTTTCACCTCCAACAAGATTGCGCATTTGTGTGTACTATCTGCATACGTTTACCAGACTACAATCCTCGC
>NW_008776578.1:0-304 GCF_000715545.1 Opisthorchis viverrini
CTTACCTTGATTGCAGGTTGAGAACTTACCGATGAAAAGCCCAGCTGAATGTCATCCAAACTGTACACTTTACGATCTACTGGCTGTTTACCCCAACATCAAGGAAGTGATGTTGCCATTCTGGTACAATCATGCCATTCCCAGACCAGTCTACGTGCAGCTCGCAAGCATATATATGACTATTATCAGTCTGGTTGGATTCATCGGTAACCTGATCATCATTATTGTCTTTACGTGGTCAGTTTGCATATTTCAAACTCCGCGCCAGATGTTAAACATTTCGTGTATACAAAATGTGATGTTT
>NW_008776579.1:0-304 GCF_000715545.1 Opisthorchis viverrini
GAAGCGATCCCAACCATACCTTCACATCTGTTTTCCTTGGAGATTTTGTCCTGTGATTAGAGCCAATCTATGCTAAAAAGCTCAGAAGTACTGTAGACCTTTTTTTCTCTCACAGGAAATCAGCTGGTAGTGTGCACCTCAAGAAACACGAAGAAGGTTCGAAACCTTGATCTCCCGATTAGTAACTTGAGGACTTAACCATTTGACCATGAGGGGACAGTTAGCAGTGTGATTAGCTGGGACTTAGGTAGGATAAAGCACCACTGATCCTTCGCTCACGCGTTTACGTGTTAATTGCTTTCTC
>NW_008776580.1:0-304 GCF_000715545.1 Opisthorchis viverrini
GCGGATCTGGGGCATTCTGCATTGTTAAGGCTGAGCATTTGGAAGCATACTTCCGGTTTGGCTGCTGACCCCTACACTATTCGCGATAGGTATTTCCTGTCCTACTTGACGGTCGATTTTGTCGTCTGGTGAGATATCATGCTGGTCGCTGTTGCGCTCTTTGTCTCCCAAAACCGCAGACTTACGAGGCGCTTTTTAATCCTGACGGGCACTAGAATTGAATTTGCGGGTAGAGAAAGGCTGGTGTAGCATAGGACTTGTGTCATTTCACTAGGCATGTCATCGAAACGTTCACTGCACGGGT
>NW_008776581.1:0-304 GCF_000715545.1 Opisthorchis viverrini
CTTCGGTAGTTGATCAGGTGAATGTTAGTTTATTTACCGTGCAAGCGTCACCATCAGTACGCTGTTAGGTGAGAACGCACCAGTCCATGAAACTTAGGAGTATGTTGTGATTGCTCCTTCAGGTGATCTCCATCCACAGAATTAGCTGGCAGGTGCAACCCAATATTTTATGGGTTAATGACGAGCTGAAGGGCACGTACCTCGTCAACAGGGGCATGCAAAGTTTTTCAGAGTTTATCATAATGTTTGAACACGACTGTGACAACCCGAACGTGGCTTCATCATCACCATCATCATCGAAAGT
>NW_008776582.1:0-304 GCF_000715545.1 Opisthorchis viverrini
ATTTGATATTCAATAAGAATAAAAAATATCTGAAGAATATGTAATGCATATTTCACCCTTTAAGATCGGCCACTGAGGTTTGTTTGCTCTTCACTCCTCAGATTTGACAAATGAGAGAGTTTTGTCGGCCGAACCCGGTCACAACACATTTTTCCATGGGGCTCAACTTTTATTAAGTGCAGCTTTGTTACACAACATCATAAACTGCGCAGTGGCGATGAGAGGACCATCGCCGTGAGTGATTCCTTTTCCCAGATATGCATAACTTGCTTGTAGGTAATACGGCGTCACGAGATAGTTGCAG
>NW_008776583.1:0-304 GCF_000715545.1 Opisthorchis viverrini
TATTTTTAGTACTTGAAAACCAAATCAGACGTGTGTGGAGATAATCACTCAGTTGCAAACTAATGCGAAACACAGCTAAATTACAACAGAAGCTTCCACTTACTTTACAGTTAAAACTATAGTAACAAATTGTTCTCCCTCAGATGACAGCATTCAGTAGCTTGATGGTGTCCACTAGTTCCTGCCGAGTTTGTGAATGAGGTATCATTAACCAACGGAATATTGTTCTACACCTGCTCGTCAGTCGTTTCACTAAGTTTCTGTTTGAGGATACACCATGAGCTCTGTACGAATCCCTTCGTTG
>NW_008776584.1:0-304 GCF_000715545.1 Opisthorchis viverrini
ACAATGACCTGCCATCACACGCAAGTTTCCAACGCAAAGAAAATCGACTCTCTTCTAAATCGGCCGAAGCTGCAGATGATGTCAAGGTTGTGCGAGACATGAATGATCATAGAGAGGTCTATTATTTGATAAAACATGAACCACCTGACAGCGATTCAAATCGACAATACGAAAGATTTTGGCAAAGGGTTCGCACGAAAAAGTATTGATTAGTGACGGAGGTAGGCAAACAAAAGAGAAAAAGTAAGCGACATAAATCCTCCATTTTCCATGTCAATGAGTTTGGACAAAACAGGGATAATCT
>NW_008776585.1:0-304 GCF_000715545.1 Opisthorchis viverrini
TTTTTTGGCGCATATAAATGCATAAAAACGCAATCCGCGGCTTAAAATTTGGTACCCCAATCGCCTGCTATAAAAAGGAATGGACATGTTTTGTTTACTGCAATCAGCTGAACAGTGGCCTCATCGTCAAAAAGACGGCACCGCTCATCGCGATAACTTCACGAATAATTAAATAACGAGAATAACCAAACTGAATTCCAACCTGCACCTAAACTTTGGTGCATGCTTCACGGCTTGGGCTAACTCTGAACGAAATAAGTGCTTATAAATGGGTAATAAGACGGCGGAAGTGATTTATTCACCA
>NW_008776586.1:0-304 GCF_000715545.1 Opisthorchis viverrini
CTGTTCCGTATCGTGTTTTGCTACGGTAACAATACGTGGTTTGCATTTTACCGTCAAACTGGCGTCCAAGAAATCATCAGAGATAAACCGAAGGAATTCATGTAAAATCGTTCGGAATCTCAATATGTGGACCCATCAAGACTCTTTCACAATTCTGGGGTACTATTGCACGTTAAATGTACAGAACTAATAAAAATAGATCGGTCAATCAACGCTGTTAGAACAGTTAGCGGGTGGATTGTTGACTCGAGCACAGTGCTCAAAATTTAATTTTTTTATCTTGTTCACTCTAACCGGACTAGAG
>NW_008776587.1:0-304 GCF_000715545.1 Opisthorchis viverrini
GTGCGTTGTAGGGATTAAAACAACCGGCCAACAGATCGCCTTTATACGGTAGACAGAAGTATATTGGCTTCTTTCCAATGATCGTGATAGGTGGTTGGATCGATCGATCGGGCATATTCTTGGTTATAAATCTCAGCTCAGCACGTTAACAATGAGTTGTAGTTCAGATTCCAGTGTATCAGCAGAGGAGCAGCAGAGGAAATGCACCTTGCTCGGTTCAGTAGAGTGTGAACCAGGGTTCGTTTCCACCTCGTTGGCACAAGATTAGGAAGTCTGTGTACTGTTCCGTCCATGTGGGCTTTCT
>NW_008776588.1:0-304 GCF_000715545.1 Opisthorchis viverrini
CGGACAACTCACTTCATGGATCTATACCGCGATTCTGTTACATACTTCAGACGCCCCTTGGCCGTCGATCCCTCAAATGCAAATCGGACGACTGTGCTGGTCATTTTTTGACCCCTGTTGCACACGGGCTAACGGGGCTCTGACGGCGCCAGTTGGATTCTCCACTGGCATCAAAGTGCTAAATGGGTCAACTGGAGGAACCACTCTTTACCTCACCATGAATGGGTTTTGCACTCCACGAGGAGAACATGGGCTCCTCGTTAGTACTTAGTACTACTGAATTTGGCGTAAGAACAATGTGACG
>NW_008776589.1:0-304 GCF_000715545.1 Opisthorchis viverrini
CTTTGGGTTCTTGCCTAGCCTTCAAATGCAGGGTATAATACAAGAGTTTCGTTCATTTTAGTGATATGAGCAGCAAATACTTTTAAAATTGCTTCGGTTTCTAAGTGTGATTTATGAGTTTCACGGGTGTTTCAGATTGCGCAGGTTGGACGTCTCCAACCCTTATTCCGGGAATCGAAGCACCAGTGCTCTCACAAATATGGAAAAACATCTCAATATGACACACCAGTAGGAGTTTTACTACGGAACTGAGCCTCTTACTGCCTTTCCTTATACGTACGAACTAAAAATAACGGACGTTTGC
>NW_008776590.1:0-304 GCF_000715545.1 Opisthorchis viverrini
CGCCTCTGATGTCCGCACTCGTATTCTGCCATTGTGCAACTCCTAGCTGGTTATCTTTAACCAGTGGACATAGCACCTGAATTAAGCCTGCAATGAGTAATCTCACCGTAGCCAAGATTCAAGCCAGAATTCACATGTAAAATTTTGTCCCTGCGGATCCGACAACACAACGGACAGTCGACGCGTCATAAAACCATTCAGAATTAGAAAACAAATAGAGCAGTGTCTATGTGTCGAAATCTCTGTAGCTCGCACGCATTCGTTGGTGATCTGTCAGATAGCCGAGCTTGACACAAAGCTTGAC
>NW_008776591.1:0-304 GCF_000715545.1 Opisthorchis viverrini
GTGTGATTTGGCAACGAGCAGTTTTCACGGAGCCCGAAAAAGGATCACACAGGTAACTTGACTTACAGAGAGAGAAAAAGGATGAAGCAACGAGATAGAAATAAGCGATTTGGAGTTGGAAGGCACAGAAGGCCTTGATTGACACGTACTTACGATCAAGTGTGATATGACTTTAGGGGCACCATATTGGTAGGATATCCAACTACCCGACGCAGTATTTGGCAAATCGCTACCAATAGCGATTTAATAGTAGGTTGTAGATCCCGGTGTTTGCCATTCTTGGCTCATGTATAACCTAGGTTCG
>NW_008776592.1:0-304 GCF_000715545.1 Opisthorchis viverrini
ATATCGTCCTTCTTATTGTGGCAACAACTGGTTCGACAACAGCTGTGAAGAGGCGTCAGCTTCGAAGCTACTTTTTTCTCCACACCGTTTGGCATGGTAAATTGATCGACTCGGATGGGGAACTTTACAACAAGAACCGCTAAGTTTCCCAAGAGTAAGGAGGCCAACTTATCGAAATTGTCAACGGGACGAATGTCGGTTTCCGAAAAGCTCAACCGTACCACACCCCGCTTATTTGAGACTCTTCAGGTGGGCGCAGATAGGCTCCGTTGTTTTTTACCTTTAGGCTGTTAAAAGGTATCAT
>NW_008776593.1:0-304 GCF_000715545.1 Opisthorchis viverrini
GATGTTTGTCTTGCGCTTCGGATACTGGCAACTGTATTTTCCAAACGGAGGACTTGTGTTCTTGTTTGATGACGCACAATATCTACTAAGGTAGATGTCATCTGGTTTTCCGGCGCATGCTGCTTTGTTAAAGGAAGTGGCTGAATTATGTTGCCGAATGCGGAGGAGCCATTAGTGTCTATAGCAATTCGGTCATCGAATGTGTCAGTCATGTCTTAAGCCGAGCAGGCGGGCTCAGATATTGAGAAGGTGCCTTTAGAGATTTTATATACCCCGGATAAGCGAAGTCAGTAATTTCTGAATC
>NW_008776594.1:0-304 GCF_000715545.1 Opisthorchis viverrini
GTGGCACTTGTACTTGATGGAGGAATTTACTTTCCAGGTTCGCACGCTGTAGTGCGATACGGGAATTCGCTCGAACAGCTCGACGTAGTGCATGAGATCATGAACGCTGCAGAGTGCGTGGCTGTCCAGGTGTTCCACGAACAGGTTAGCAATGTTTACTACGTATCATTCAGCATAGTGAGAAGCACTTGCAACGACCGCTGGTGGAGTTGAGGAGGCCATAACGGGTATATCTGACGGCGCGCGGCAAATTGTATAGGTCTGGTCAACCCAAGGGAATGGCTGACCAACATTTATCTTTCTA
>NW_008776595.1:0-304 GCF_000715545.1 Opisthorchis viverrini
CTTATCATGAATAATAAAGTTAGTAAGTATATATCGACCTCCCGATTTCTCCCACCAATGTGCAGATTTTGAAAACAAAAGCTGGCGAGTTCTTTTTCGCATCGTGCGAAAATTACTCACTCTGCTTAATGAAATAATTATCGTCGTTCAGCTGTTCGTAGCTCCCATGCAATTCGAAGGAGGTACAAAAGCCGAGGTACTGCCAGATTGTTCAACCCTAGTCAGGTGCATCTGAGACACAAGTGCCAGGTTTTAACCACTGACCTTCCGGTTGTTGACTACATGCCTTAACCAATGACCTGCC
>NW_008776596.1:0-304 GCF_000715545.1 Opisthorchis viverrini
GATAAGGATACCGAATATCTGTTTTAAGGAGTCGTGTCTGGGATTCCTGATTTTCGTAATAGGTAGTCCACGAATATTCTATACATTGAATACATTGAATGTCACATAAATAATATGACACGATTTATGCGCAAGAAACGTATTCGTAGAACTTCAGTAGACTGATCTGTAAATTACTTCCCTTAAAAGAAGGTCCAAGTAATCCAAGTAAATTTCTTTGAAAAAAATGCCGTTTCTGGAGTTTTTAGTGCATCATAGTCAATGGTATCGACTCAACAAGTTCTGGAATCTATATCTGGACATG
>NW_008776597.1:0-304 GCF_000715545.1 Opisthorchis viverrini
GTTTTGGTAAAGTGGATGGCCGTCCAATGCACTAAACGCAGTTCACAATACTCCGGGAGGTCTTGCCTGATGGTTGCATTCCAAGTAATATGAAAAATGAGTATCCATTTCAAACTTAATAACCCTGTGACTAAAACGGTTAGTTTTATCAAATTTTCCGCAGAATCTGTGGTGTACCAGATAAGTGAGTGTTTTTGTGCGCAAATTTTCATCCACACTTGAACAAGCAGATACACAAAATGGCCCAACCAAGTTAGTTTTCCCGAGACAGCATCACGTTTGAATTCCTTATTTTGAAATCCGG
>NW_008776598.1:0-304 GCF_000715545.1 Opisthorchis viverrini
CATACCCCGATCAGAATCCCTTCAAATTTCTCCGTCAGACTCAGGCATCTGTACTTGCCGACGAGATCTCATAACCAACATTCAGAGCTGATCTGGTATGCAGATAGAAGGATCCATGCTGATTAGTCATTTATCCGTCTCACAACTCAGCTAACACACTAAACGACTCACTGGTCTATACAAAGGTTTTGTGCTCAAGGCCAATCACTTCTTGGTTATTGATCTAAACGTTTCCAAAACCCTTCTGAAACGATAAACGTAACGCAGCTTACATGGTTTCAATAAAGCGTGTACTGTCCACCAA
>NW_008776599.1:0-304 GCF_000715545.1 Opisthorchis viverrini
GTTTGACAGCCTAATTTTAAGTATGGATGGCACGTCTACGAATATTCTCACGTCACATCGGTTTTGAGCGGTTTCATCAACCCAGCTGCCTTGTCTGTTGTATCCCGCAAAGCAAGTAAGCAAAAACGACTACTTCTGCTAGCTTCCTTCATTCGCAGGCATATATTCGGTATCCTCACTGTACTTAACCAGGTGCTGATGACATCCACGTGGGCCATTCCCATAGTGGTCTGCATCTACAGCATTAAAGCTGGATATTTGCAACAACTTGGAGAATAATCAGAACAAATATGTGCATATGTTA
>NW_008776600.1:0-304 GCF_000715545.1 Opisthorchis viverrini
AACAAAATTCATCCGACATTCATCGGACGATTCGGTACTTGAGGAGACATCGAACAAGTGATAGAATTCCCAATAAGGACAAGACAGCTGTACTGTACTTCTCAGCCTCTCAACAGAAACTGACTTCACTTCAAATACCGTACCCCAGAACTAAATTCTGAATCTACACAGCGGAATCTGAATTCGTTTCGGTCCCATCAGGCATGAACCGGCTTTAATCAGTTTTCAAACAAGGTTTTTTTTACACCAAAATGTGATTAACCTCACCATGCACGCTTTAAAAAGCCGTCTCTTCGGTCAACAC
>NW_008776601.1:0-304 GCF_000715545.1 Opisthorchis viverrini
GAGCCAGAGGAGAGGCATCACAAGGATTCAATTTGCCAAAACAATTGTCCTTCCAAAAAATGAAAGTGACTAGCCGTTAGGAAATCCCCCACGGGCTTGCAAACTTTTAAAAAGATAAAGTTATTTAATGCACAACCCCAGGAATTTCAAAACAAGATTCTATCAGTTATAGCTTACGCGTGGAACAGATATGCCTGTCAGATCATTGTGATCCCATTTGTGGTAGGACTTTTCATTTCATTTTGACAGAAAATAATCTGAGCTCAGAGTGGCACCTCTTCCGTTTTGCCTATTTGACTTTGAC
>NW_008776602.1:0-304 GCF_000715545.1 Opisthorchis viverrini
GTCCAAATTAACACATTATCCAAACGAACTTCTACTTTGAGGGGTTTTGAGGTTCTTTCAACAATTTTAGACTTTATTCTATGTCCCAGAAAATGCTAAGTTATTTGCATCCCGGAGAAACGCTTTTTTCCTTGTTAATATTCTCGCGCCTTACAAAATAGTTCGTCATATCCAAGTAAACTGAAGTCCTATGGCTCTTCATGAAACCTACCATCTATCTATCGATCAGATTACGACGACCGGGGACGCCAGGCTCAAAGGTCACGTGAGGATCGGCGGATGTGGACACAGGATAACGGAGCAA
>NW_008776603.1:0-304 GCF_000715545.1 Opisthorchis viverrini
CTTCGAATTAAGTGCAACGTCCCCGCGAGAGATCACCTATGTGCACTAGATTTGATGTTGCAATCCTTGGAAATCACCGGCTACCCGAACTTTATCCAGGCAAGGGTATAAAAAAGGCCCAAATAAAAACGAATAATTCAACCATATGCAGGTTCAGAGCGGTATAACTCCGCCACAAACGTGAAAACGCGATCAGTTTTACTGAAGGAGGAAATGGTGCTAAGAGCCGCTCTCTAAAACCATCTGATTTGTAAAACTCATTTTGAAATTTACCTCCCATTATGTGACTATTTGTGCTCCTTCT
>NW_008776604.1:0-304 GCF_000715545.1 Opisthorchis viverrini
CCCTACGCCTTTTCCTCCTATTCGAAGATAAGAACAATGTCTGTATACTCCAGCTCGACAGTTTTCGCCAGAAGATATTTTAAAACCGGGTTAAGAATATATTTCAGGGTTCGTCTCATTATCTCGTCGATCAGGAAATTAAGTAGGAACAGAAACAGGGTGCTCTCGACTGACACCAAATTGCCTACGGAAACTTTTGGAGCTCTCCTTATATTCGCATAGCATGTTCATCACGTCTTCATTCCCTGTCCAACGGGATATAAAAGACTGCATGGTTGACTATTCTCAATTCAACTGCATGCCC
>NW_008776605.1:0-304 GCF_000715545.1 Opisthorchis viverrini
ACAATTCATACAATTCAAGCTTCGCATTGCAGTGGAACTTCCTCAGCATGTAGGTTCAGTAGATAAAAAGTTCTTCGGATATATTTCGTAGATGGTTAGTTTCCAAAACACCGATTCTTGTTCACCAGGAAGTCGTTCAGGTTATAAAAAGTGAGTGAAAAAAGTCAACTAGCATTGAAGAAGTATAGGTATGTGGATAGCAGAAAACAGATCGTCCCTGAATGGGTGTTGGTCGCCAAGCTAGGCAAGGCAGCGCAACCGAGACACGGAAATTCAGTGATATCACCACTGAGTAGTGAAGGCC
>NW_008776606.1:0-304 GCF_000715545.1 Opisthorchis viverrini
GCGAGTTCAGTTGGGATAAAGAACGTGCAAACCGGGTACATTTAGTCGTTTGGTTGTGGTGGACAAACGAGCGGGCAATCGACCCACATAGTGTAGGACAGACGTCGGTTTCACCGCGTCACCGGATCAAACACAACATTCTACGGCTATGCCGAGAGATGCCCCATGATCAAGCCGCTCGTTTGACACTAAGACCAGCACGTGAATCGGCACACGATGTTCAATCGTGGGTCTCAGACGCCGTCATTTATTTTGTGTAAACAACGACATCCTGTGCCGTTCTATTTTGCTGGCATACCTGGAT
>NW_008776607.1:0-304 GCF_000715545.1 Opisthorchis viverrini
TGCGACGAACGACAACTCCGAAGTGACCACCCAGATGTAATTCCAAGGAGGTCAAACGATCGCTTTGGACGTTTATATCACCCCCAAGGATCACCATATCAGTGCTTGTTGCTCAACGAATAACCCCGGATAGCTCGAATAGAAAATATCCTCAGCGTCACAACTGCAGTCCGTTGGGGCATATGCTGACACTATGAACAGACGCCTTTTCTTACGCTAAGAGGCATTGAGCTAGATAAATACAAGGCACAAAGACGATTATTCACTTGGATCCAGCCCAGCAAAGCGCGTTCAGCTCTGGGAC
>NW_008776608.1:0-304 GCF_000715545.1 Opisthorchis viverrini
ACTCGCTTGTTTGGAATAAATCTGTTGTGTACCTTCATGAGTAAGTTACTCCTGGCACCAGGCGCAGGACTAAGAATAGCCGTATCAGCCGCAACGGTAACATTCAGCTTAATTCACTCCGACATTAGCTGAAGTGTTCCACAGGTTGGTGGCGATAACTTGATTTAATCGATCGCTGACTTCTGTGGGTAACCACAGTAAACAAATTGCTGAGTGAGTTGGGGTGTTTGTCGGATGCCCAGCCTCTGGTGTTTTGTATGCGCCATGTACCAGTGGAGTGTCCGGATGAAACAAGCACTTTACG
>NW_008776609.1:0-304 GCF_000715545.1 Opisthorchis viverrini
ACGATATTCGAGATATTGCGATACATGTGAAAAATATCCCCAAATGAGACCATAACTCGCCTCTCGCACTCAACTCACACTCAACATTATGAATTCTTCCAGAAACTGGTTGTTTTTTCTTGACCTGTTGCTCACATTCACGACATCCCGTTTTATTGCCGTTAACTGAATAAAATAACGCTCAAAATTTTCATCACATGCATCTATTCATGTACAGAAAGCTACTAAAAATCGCGGAATACACTCATTCCCACACCAGACTCAGTTCAATCATCGCTGAATCGCTCGTTTGTGATATTCTTCA
>NW_008776610.1:0-304 GCF_000715545.1 Opisthorchis viverrini
GCTCTCAAGAAGAGGCTTCCGAGGAAAGCATGGCCTGTTTGATTTGGTAGTAAAGCGCTTACTTTGCACGCGCCGTCTCCCAGTAGAAAATAATAAATTCACTGCTGGTGGAGAAATTTCCTGAGCGTGTGGTTGGTTGTGTCACTTTCCCCTGTTATGTGCCAGTAGATACTGCTGAATCCACAGACGGCCACACTTTGTCCAAGTTGGTTCTCATCTATTCAGTGACGGTCGCTGAGCGGTTGGGTGCTACGAAATTCCGGATCTACCGGGTTCTAAGGGGGTAACGCGTCATGATGCGTTC
>NW_008776611.1:0-304 GCF_000715545.1 Opisthorchis viverrini
ATTTTTTCGTAAATGAATTAACGCGAGTGAGTATATGCCGCCTAATGATAAATTATTGAAAGTCGTTTAAATATGGAACTTATTACATTCAAATGTGCAATCATAAGTGGATCACAACAAGATTGACTTTATTTGACAACGGCAATTGTTACGTGATGATCAGTAGGAAAATTTGAATATTTTCAAACAGCTTCTTACCAACTGACCTGGAGAAGTTCGCGTGAATAATCACAGAACTGACCGCTATAGTCCTTCGTTTGCGGTTGAATTTTAAAGCATCACTCAAGCAGAAACAGATGTGGTA
>NW_008776612.1:0-304 GCF_000715545.1 Opisthorchis viverrini
TGAACCGTGTGGAACGAGGGTTCACACCAGGGGTAGCTGTGATCAGGCCACATGAAAACACTACCGGTGTAAGCGGAAAGCTTTTCTCCGTAAAGTCGTTGACTGGCAAACACCAACTAAGCGGTCACAAACTAGTAGACAGGAAATTAAATGTCTAATTTGCACATAGTTTTTAAAAACTGAATATTCTGACGCGTATTCTTGAACTTTCATGAATATATTGTAAATGCACACTGAAAAGCAGTTCCACAAGTTCCGTCTTCACCTGACATGTTCACAGACTACTCGCATGTCTCATCAGTAG
>NW_008776613.1:0-304 GCF_000715545.1 Opisthorchis viverrini
AACTGACAACAAGGTCGCCACTGACATCGATTGACAGTCTATCGTTTCTAACCAGGCGCTGGGGGACCACGCTGTTTCCGTTCCGGGAGCATTCCGGAAAAATATCGAGATTACGCAGCAGTGCCCATCAGGTGGACTACTCAACAGATTAATCGGTCAGCTACTAAATTATTGTCAGTAGTTGAGAAATAATTAATTAACATTGTCAGTTTGGATGACAAAATCAGAAATACATCACGAAAGATTTTGATGAGTTCCTGGAGGGTGGTTTACTGAATTCCAACGGTTGGTTCGCCTACTGTAA
>NW_008776614.1:0-304 GCF_000715545.1 Opisthorchis viverrini
TATTGACACGCGCCATCCGTAAATGATGGAGGGCGCTATTAGAATCACCGTTTTTCCACAACACCAGTGAACTTTTCCATTTTGACCTACAACTTAGTCTTCCTATAATAGTGACAGCTTTGCAGGTTCTAACTGTGCCACTGAAAACAAACGTGTAGTTGAGAATTGGCTATTAAATTTAATAGAATTGCCTAGTTCGTTGTTGGGAAGTGAGAATTCTTGGATTGAATCTTTCTACAGTATTTCTGGTTTCCACAAAGGAAAGTTTATTACCCCGGTAAGCGTTTAAATGATCATACAAATA
>NW_008776615.1:0-304 GCF_000715545.1 Opisthorchis viverrini
GGGCTCGAAAGAGGACAGTAAACCACACGCCAGAGGATATACCTCACTTTGAGGGTTTTTTGTTCCAGCTCATTGCTGAAACACGCGATACTCCTGGGAAATTATGTGTTCAGGTTACTGGAAAATACACCACCTATCTTGACCCCCAAACTTGGCTTCCACTGAATCGGTGCCACGACCTTGACCACCGCGCGCTATCAGCATTAAGCGCGTTGTACGATTGTATTAGCATGTTCGTCATCTGCTCCCTCCGTTTGTGACAGTTTTCTCCCTCCATTTACCATATAGAAGTTGAAATTAAGTC
>NW_008776616.1:0-304 GCF_000715545.1 Opisthorchis viverrini
CACTATATTCATGCACAACTCGATGACAATCACGAAGCATTTCAAGTATAGATTGACATGTCAAGACTTTGAGCAGTGAAACATTAGTAGACTGTGCCATGAGGCATGAACCCCTGTCATTTGCACACCGACATAGTGCATAGTTCGAATGCCTTCTTCATTGGTCAACAAACGGGAGTCAAGTTAAGTGAAATTTCCCATCAAGTTCCAGAAGGATGAATGCAGAAACTGCTTCAGCACGTCCTGACTGATAGAACACAGCGAAGATGGCTAAGAATGAATAAGATTGCCGCATTTTGCTAAG
>NW_008776617.1:0-304 GCF_000715545.1 Opisthorchis viverrini
TCTGGGTTGTTATCTCCAACATCACCTCTTGCTACAACCGGGGCTTACTTAACCCGGCGACGTATTAATTCGATAGTAGATGTTTTTATTTTGTTTTCTCCACTGCGGAAGCTGGAGTATGAGGGAGAGCTTGGGGTAAGCAAGTTACGTGGGAAGAAGGCATGCAGGATAGGTATCAAGCTTGCCGCCGACTGCATACTTTGTGCTAAGAGTTATGACAGTGACGTTCATGGCATGGTAAGGGCTGGTGAATGTTTGGGGCTGGTTGGCGACCGAAAATGCTGATCGGCTAGGACAAATATGT
>NW_008776618.1:0-304 GCF_000715545.1 Opisthorchis viverrini
GTAATGTCCTGTGGAATTGTTTGAAACTGTAAATCTCCTAGTTGTTTTTTCTGCACATTGATACAGTTTTCGGGAAGACGAGTTTTGCAAATTTTGGTATTCTTTGCTGACTTGTAGGGTTCTTGGTACCGGCATGAAGTCACTTAGAACCTAATGCCAACTGATAGCTCGGGTAGGATGCCTAGGGACATCTTTCTAATGGCATCTGCTAGCTAGGTGTAAAACAGATATTTGGGGATCTAGGAAGAACTTTTAAATCATCGGGAGTTTCTTCTTCAGAATTTTCATGCTTGATAGAATTTTT
>NW_008776619.1:0-304 GCF_000715545.1 Opisthorchis viverrini
ACGGCAATGACCAGCACAGCTGAGCTTGCCAATAATGGCTTCCATGCTGCGCTGCCAATTCATTTCTGGACCTCTCCCTGGATTTCTTCCACCCTTCGCGTGATTGGGCGAAACGGCCTCTTCGAGGAAGCCGATCGACTCACATTCGGAGCACGTCACCAAACCAGCACAACCTATGGAGTGTAATCAGTTCATCTACCGTGAGCGAGTCATTTCCTCCGAAAACCACTCAACGCGCTTTAGCAATACTGGTCCAGTGGTCCCATCAGACTCGTGTAATGCTCCGAAGGCATCGATGGTCAAA
>NW_008776620.1:0-304 GCF_000715545.1 Opisthorchis viverrini
CAACAGACACTTTGGGATGGCAAGGTTACCAGGTCTGGAGATTAGACTGAGGTCCCACAATGACATAGAAATTCATCTGGTAGCCCAACACTAACCTCAATATCAAAAGTGGACCAGGCTAGTACAGTAAGCCATATACGGTTTGGCTTCCCGCTCTGGCAGCTGAAATGATGTGACGTTCGAACATTTTGGTTCACGTAAGTCATCGCTGATGGCTTCACACTGTGTTCAGCATCTCCGGGAGTTGGTACCTGTCCTGGAGGATAAGGAGGAGTGGGGAGATGGCCCAAGTGGTTAGAGCGCG
>NW_008776621.1:0-304 GCF_000715545.1 Opisthorchis viverrini
GTCATTCCGTAAAATAACATTGTTTTCCTTCAAATATCCTTGAAGCACCTGAACGTGTTTGACATTCTATAGAGTAGCTGAGAAGCGGTAATTTTGTTCGATAGAACCAATTTCCTGAAATAAGAATCTGCTTTCAGTGGTAGAAAGATGTAACACCCAATGGCAGTTTTGATACACATGCGAAACAAAAACAAACAAATAGACGTAAGGTAATATGACGTTCTCAATTTAGATATTGAAAACTTTATTGGATGTGCAGATTTCTTGTATATATATATATATTTCTTTCTTCGTGGGACATAAT
>NW_008776622.1:0-304 GCF_000715545.1 Opisthorchis viverrini
AAAGCAAACCTTGACTCCCAAAAAGATGCTAGGACAGAAATCATCCTTCACTTGTGAACAATTCCGCTTGTTCGAGCTTATCGCGATAAAACGGTTAAAACGTCCCACTTGAACCGGTTAGTTTTGAAGGTCGTCACACTTGAACAGACGAAAATTCTACCATCATGTCAATGCCCCGAACGCCGACCTAGTCGCCACATAAGTAACGAGGCACCAAACTCTACGGTGGTCCATAAGGATATTTCTTTTGGCATCGCCGATAAACCTAACCCTCACGGCTTTTGCTCATTGTTCTCATAACAGC
>NW_008776623.1:0-304 GCF_000715545.1 Opisthorchis viverrini
GTTCTCCGTTTCTGTCCCTCAATGAGAACACGGATTGCTAGTTTCTGCGGCGATGTCTCATGTGTATGAACAAGAAGTTTTTTTTCGAGTTAGGTCCAGAATGGTGGCTTGTTTTCGTATATTCATTCGCGGATTTCTGATTTACAGTGGTTTCGTATTTTTCGAAAGGTAAGCTCATCTGCCGCATCCCCTGCATTCGACTTTTTGAAAAAGAGTTCAAACCTTTTTGGCAGCCTGCGGGTCATCCGAGTGCGTGCTGGTTTTTTAGACAAACACGCGTCAGCCTCGTGAACGTTCAGGACAA
>NW_008776624.1:0-304 GCF_000715545.1 Opisthorchis viverrini
GCACTTGAATCGTAGTTTGACTTCACACTCCGACAATACGCAGGCCAATCGTGCGTGGAACGATGGAGTAGTCTTTACTAAATATTCTTCAAAGGTCCAAGTAGAATTTCCAGATCATGGGCTAATATACAAGTTCTTGAACCCATGAGTCCAGGTCTCATTTCTTTGCCCATTTCTCTTTGTAAGCTCTGGCAGCCTGACATCAGGTCAATCCTTGTGTCCTGGGTTGCATGACAGCTTTTTGCCGAATGAATACACAAGATGGATGTGTTGGTTTGTTTGGCGTTTTGCTGTATCGCACCGT
>NW_008776625.1:0-304 GCF_000715545.1 Opisthorchis viverrini
ACTGGTCATGATACTGAAAATCCACGTAAATGCCTGATATTACTCGGAAATACTGAACACTTCAAAAAGGCATATATTTGTTCTTCATGAGTTAATTTTGCAGTGTTTTCTCTGAGAGCATGCTGATGGTTTCAGACCTTGACATTTTTTGCAGAGAAGCTTCGTTTCCGATCCAAATTACCTAGAGTGAAGATCAAGGTTGATGAGCAGATTCTCCTAAGTTTTATGCCTATGTTCTCTCACGTCTGCACACTTTTTGCTTTCATAAATGTGCAGTTTAATATTCATATTTCTGATGAACGGT
>NW_008776626.1:0-304 GCF_000715545.1 Opisthorchis viverrini
GGAACAAAATTTTTTCACAAAGCATACTCCGGTTTTATCTCTGGTAGATCAATAGAACAAGTCGCATGTGTATTCTTCCTCATGTGTTGTGGGGTTTGTCAAATCAATAAGAAAAATGCACTACAAAGGCAAGATTCGACTTAAGAGAACAACCAAAGGAAGAGGTTGAAGTTAGGTCGGTCTTGAAAAATAGTACCAGCAGAGTGTTAGGACACAAATATACTTACATTTGAAAATATACATACATTACATATGTTGAAAATTCTTCTACTCTGCGAGTAGTGTATTACGTCTATACATGCAT
>NW_008776627.1:0-304 GCF_000715545.1 Opisthorchis viverrini
TCCTTACTTGGCCACATAAAGCAAGCAGAATAATCACTGACGCGTTCAGCGCTCTGCTTGGAAACATTAGTGGACTGAGTAGAGATTTTAACTTACTCCATGAGTTCTCATCTTTCCCCATCTGATTTGCTCCATCTTTAACAGAGACCAAAATTTTCCGAAAAGTGTGGACGCCTTTAATTCCCCTCCCCACATTACTCTCTTGGCTCTTTCTTTTGCTTTAGAGATGAAGCGGTTTGTGTACACGGCGCATATCGATACAGCAGGCCACAAGGCAAGCTTTTTCTACAAGCCGACTAGCTCA
>NW_008776628.1:0-304 GCF_000715545.1 Opisthorchis viverrini
TAGTTTTGGTTGAGGTGTAAATCACGACTGGCCCCAGGGAATGCATATTTTACGGACTGAGCCGGAAACGCATGAGCTTCGTTCAGAAAGGCCCACAGTTAGAACTACCTCTCCATTTATTCTCTGTTCCTATGTGGCCTTGGGAAACTTGGAATCACCCTAGCTCGTGTGCTTTGTGCAAACTGCACCGCAACTATATATTGAACGATTGGATTACATTTGGCTGCTTGGCTGCACTCCAGAAAACAAATTATTTGCTAACTGAAGTAGAGAAGCGAATGTTCATAGCCACTAAATGGTACCT
>NW_008776629.1:0-304 GCF_000715545.1 Opisthorchis viverrini
GGTTGCTGAAAAATCTTCGATAGCCCACGGCGGGTTTCGCCCTTCTTGAGGTTCATCATAAACGAGAGATTCACTTGAGTGAAAGCCAGAATGATTTGCAAATAAGATTAGTTATCGAGATCACCACAACTTTGGACGAATCACATGACTCCAAGTGGAATATAGCTTGAGCGCCGACTGCTAAGCCTGGTCGACACAAAAGGCACACAACGGGATCCAGAAAGCCCGGAATACCAGAAGAGTTGATCCTTGTGACCGGTTCCGAAAAACCGACTGTGAATGAAATAATCGATGATCGAATTGT
>NW_008776630.1:0-304 GCF_000715545.1 Opisthorchis viverrini
GAGGTACCATCAACCTCTATCATCATTTTGGAGCGAGTGCGTCCTCTGAGGCATCCATTTCTTAACCATAGGTGCGCTTGTGGGTCTTAGTGTGACAAGTACACTTGCGTACGCGAGAGGGAATACGGGGGTGACCTCGAACCATCGGCCTCCAGTTTACCAGAGAGGAGATAGCCCTACTGAGCTATTGAAGGTGCTTGCTTCCCACCATATGTTACTCGCTGCGCCAGTGGGATAACAGCTGTAGTTTTCGAACATCACTAAGGTGCTCTTTGCTTCAGTTGGTCCCTCCCGACTTATCCAT
>NW_008776631.1:0-304 GCF_000715545.1 Opisthorchis viverrini
ATATCTGATCGAGTTCCCCTTTTATCTGAGGCATTAGTTTGCCCGGAACAGCCACGGTGGTCGCAGTCCCCAAGTCCAGCAACATCTCCAAAACCACTGTTGGGACCACACCAAGCCGGACGAGTTAGCCGAAAGAAAGTTAGAATAAATGGTGATTCATACAGGGATGTGGTTCCATCCGGTTCAGTAGCAGGCTCTCACTGTTCAAAGTACGGCTATTCCTACCGATCAGGAGGTAGTGTGGTGCTAAACAACAGTTCTAACTCCACACGGCAGGCTGAGAACACAAAAGGCTATATATTTA
>NW_008776632.1:0-304 GCF_000715545.1 Opisthorchis viverrini
TTGCGCCACTCTATCAACATACGTCACGTTAGGCTGTTTTTCTGATATACAATCGACGAGACCGAATTGGTCTGCTTTACGTTATTTTACTTGAGGTTTTTTACTGAGTGATACTTTGAATCATACCGATGATCAACGACATACACAACCAGCAGTCAGTCAAATGACTTAGAACAAAAATTCTTTAAAATCTGAAAATCCAATTAAATAGTTATTATTCGAACGAGAAAAATATTCGACAATTAGTCACTGTTTTTTTAAAATCAAAACCAGGTAAGTAAAGGCTGGAAGTCAAGAGACTGGA
>NW_008776633.1:0-304 GCF_000715545.1 Opisthorchis viverrini
CCAACTGAAACGTGAGACAGCCTTGTTCAGCACGCGCATTTTGGGGTGGATATCACAAAGGACTGTTTCAGTCTGATCCAGGTGAATCTCCCGTCAAAACCAATCTGGTCTGCGAATGGATGCACTTTGTCCTTCCTCAGGCTGGAAGAACTCCTGTTTGATCAGTTTCGGGAACGGAAATTTTACTCATCTGAAGACTAGTCTTCACTGTATGATCCCTTCGTTTCGATAAAGGTGCCATGCGTGACAATGGTTAGCAAACTTTGCAAACTTCCGCTTACTCTGTCCTGCTTTGATAAGGAGC
>NW_008776634.1:0-304 GCF_000715545.1 Opisthorchis viverrini
TATTTCGACTGTATTGTATATTACGCTGACGGTCGAGGTCAACCGTTGGACAGTCTGAGTGTGCGGCCGATCTTTTCTAATATTTCCTTCCTTGGGAGAATACAGCATCGCTGCTTCGATAAATACGGACATGCTGACCCCCTAGGGGACCACCACACTGACTTTACACTTCTGCTAGATTAACAGAAATTTGTCCAGAAAATAAAACATGCGTTCGTTTCTCAGGTGCGTGTATAAATGAAGAAACAATTGCTTTGCATAGCAGGTTTACTGGTATCCTGAAATGAAACGCCTGACTAGTTCT
>NW_008776635.1:0-304 GCF_000715545.1 Opisthorchis viverrini
AATCGGAACCGCATAATCAAACTCGGGAAATATCATTTCAACGAACGAAAGTCAGCTTTTAATCCTAGAATGGATAGACTGGACAATTTGATGCCGCAGCGGTTACACGAGCTGAATTGGTGAGAATGACAGCATATTAGTGTGTCAGCCAGTAATCTAATTACTCTGGCCCCGTGCGCATCATGGAATGGCTTGAATTGGATACTCCATACATTCCATCGAAGTCAGTGAACTCCATCGAGGCCATGACTGGGCGCATCATGTACAGCTAATTTACGGGTTTTGGCTGATGCTTGTAAGCGCC
>NW_008776636.1:0-304 GCF_000715545.1 Opisthorchis viverrini
TACAGGATCCAATGCAAGGACTGCGACAATCAGTATATAGGACAAACAGGCACAAAGCGCTCTACAAGAAAACATGAACACTGGAAACCACGATCAACTCTCCTTCATCTCCGTACACAAAGATTAGGAAGGACATGAGTTCGACTGCAGCGGCGTTCGCTTACTGGCTCAAGCCAAAACGAAAAAAGAACGCGAATTCATGGTAGCATGGTACTCCATTGAAGAAGCTGTCGACAAACATATCGAAATCGGTCCCATTTATTAACCACCAAGAGCGAGAGAACGGCAGGACCACAGAGCTTTG
>NW_008776637.1:0-304 GCF_000715545.1 Opisthorchis viverrini
ACGATGGAAAACTACGGATTGTTTAGTAAACCCTCCTGAAATAATGTTTACCAGCAAAGTGTAGAATATTTGATTTTCGTGCTAAATATGGAGTCCAACGATCATAACCCACCCAAAAGATCGCGGCGTTAATATGTGCTAAGTGGAAAACGGTTTTGTGGGATTATAAGTAGGACTGACTGAGGATAGCGCTAGGAACATTCGCATCAGGACGAACGAAGACTGAAAATGGGAGCGCTGCAGACACAACTTCAATGAGCTCTTTTCAATACTGATTCCTCAGTTCATTCACCTGCTTTTGTGC
>NW_008776638.1:0-304 GCF_000715545.1 Opisthorchis viverrini
ACTCTCTTGTTTAAGGTTGTGCATACACTGAAGCTCAAGCTGCTCTGCAGCAAGCTGCTTTCTTCATTTACCAGTTAGATGTCTTTGGTCTTGGCTAGTGTTGAGCATGTGACTTGTCCTGTGTGTCTCCTTATCGATAGCATATGCAACTAACCTTCTACAATTGACTCAGTTTCAGCAGGCTGATCGTGTCTAGAGATTCCTAATTAGATCTAGGCTGACCGTTTGCTCGCGAACGGCTCTCGGTCCTGAGGTTTTGCGGATCGATTTCGGTGTTCCTTATTGCTTTCCGCTCTCTCTCTCT
>NW_008776639.1:0-304 GCF_000715545.1 Opisthorchis viverrini
GCATCGGAAGGGTGCTACAGCTGAACGTTGAACGTCCCCAGCTGAGGAATTCTACAAAAGCGAATGAGTTATTTGAGCTTCACGGATTATGCTGGTAAGAGCATTTACTTTGCAGGACAAAAACGTCTACCTCGCAGAGTTCTTTGGCCTATACCCGTATCCACTGGAAGCAATCTGGGGTGGAAACCTTGTAACCTGGTAGTGAAGTATATAGGCCCTAACGAGTAAACCCATTCGGGACAACATTCACCGCCTCCGGAATAGGGACACCGAGATCCAATCAATCCACGATTAGTGACACTGG
>NW_008776640.1:0-304 GCF_000715545.1 Opisthorchis viverrini
CACGGATAAGATATTTATCCATCGTTCGGAGGATTTGGATATTATTCGAACTTACTTCCGGGTGGAACCGCTCGCACTTGGTTGTCTCGAATGAAAGAGGAGCATATAATCTTCAGATATACAGTATTTTACAATCTCCAGTTATGTGAGCAAAATAGCTCCCACGTATAAAGTAATATATTGGAAAAATTGTAGAGTCCGGAATGAGTAGACCAAACGTGAAGCTTATTGTTAAAAGAAGCTGCAGTAGGCATAAGCTAGTTACTTTCATTCAATCAAGCTCCAATGTGCTCGTATTTGTGAC
>NW_008776641.1:0-304 GCF_000715545.1 Opisthorchis viverrini
TTGAAAACCGTGGGAGCCAGATGTAGCGGAGGATGGTGAAAATATCTTCAAGTGTAGAGTAATGAAAGAAACTGAAGTTACGGGTTTCAGTACTTATCAACCAAAATAGTTCTAAATGCTGAACTAAGCTCAATAGACTTTTCATCTACATAGCCCGTGACAGGTTTCGTGAGTTACACCGGTATCAACTCCAATTTGGTGCGCTTGGAGAGAAAATCTGACAGCCACACACAGAAATTATCAACTCAGGCTCATTAGTGTGAACTGCATAACAGATGGTTAGCGGTACGGCACTGGTCGTAAA
>NW_008776642.1:0-304 GCF_000715545.1 Opisthorchis viverrini
CCCTCAGGTAGATTAATCCAATTATACTTGCTTTCAGTACGTGCTTAATGTGCGGAACACTCATACGATACGCTAATGAGAAAGACTGAATGCTTTCAGCATACGTTTTCAGTTTGATTTCTACCAAACTGTCCGCTCTTCTATCTGGTGGGGCAGTGTAGTTTGAAGTTGATTTTGCGCAGTACATCAAATTCGCGCGTAAAGACATTTGGTCCATCTACTCATTGATCAATGCCACTTACGTGACAGCGTCTTGTGTTGTAGTTACTACGGGAAGGAATACGATTCTGAAGTACACTCACTT
>NW_008776643.1:0-304 GCF_000715545.1 Opisthorchis viverrini
CGGTACGGTACATATCTCCTCAATGTCATTTACCAGATTTTACGATGAAACGAGTTCCCAAATCAGTTATTTTACCTGCCCGGTCTAACAAAAAACGAACGACCAAATAAAGTGACAGCCGGCCCAAGAGGCAATTCACTCACTGATACCCCCCCTCAACCTTTCCTGTGTTCAACCTGGTAACCACTCAGTTATCAGCTATCCGATGGTTATTCTGCGCGACCTCGTGAGAAATAAACTATTTATCTAACAAATTCGACGAACCGTGCCATTCCGTCTGGGCGTAATACACTACTCATAAGGT
>NW_008776644.1:0-304 GCF_000715545.1 Opisthorchis viverrini
AGTTGAGTTTGTGGGAGACTGGTCATCGATCCGAATAATCTTGTGTCCAGACACGCTTACGAAATCGAGTTGATCATCGCAAGACAGAAGCTTAAGAAACAGGCCGAAATGGCTTTTCCTCGGAGGCAAGGTATTCGGTAACGCGAGGGCAGAACCGATACAAACAACCAGGACAATCCATACACATAAGCAGATGTGCATTAAAAGCTGCATGTGCTCATCAAATGGAAGCAAATCCAAAAAGTTATCCACTTTGAGACCAAAAGGGATATTTTGGTAAAATGTCTGGGACAGTTCGGATAAC
>NW_008776645.1:0-303 GCF_000715545.1 Opisthorchis viverrini
CATATGTAGATAGTAGGTGTAGCTGCGTGCAATTGATTTCATCCACTTTATTCCAGGATGATCCGAATGAAACTCCTTCGGGAGTCGATGGTGTAGAGAGCGAGGCACGTTCTCCAAACGAAAGAGTCGCCAAAGATGAATGAGGAATCCTGACGGTGGAAAATGTGTTTGAGGTCTTCGTCCAGGGGTTGGGTCGGTCAACGTGTCCTGAGAAAATACATCGTTTGTTGCAGAGTCGGATAAACCAAAGTTTTACACTGGATATCCGTAACAATCACTGGTAAGGCACGGATTGTTTGGAGC
>NW_008776646.1:0-303 GCF_000715545.1 Opisthorchis viverrini
TTGAGAATACCCACGTTCGACCTTTGAGAGTCGACGGAAAATACAGACCATCGGTCAACCACGCTGTTCAATTCCAGTGAGAGAAGTATCAGTAATGATGGCCGAATAATGTTTGGCAGAAAATGGTGTCAAAACAGCTGAAGTTTGAGAATCCTCAAGCGATGCGCGCAACGTCTCTCCATGGTTAGAGAGTCAGGAAAGTTGATTGGTAGATATGACGTCAAACAAGTAACTTGCTTGTTTAACAAAATTAGGAACAAAACGAGAATAATATTGAAGTGCTCCTAGAACTGAACTCAGTTC
>NW_008776647.1:0-303 GCF_000715545.1 Opisthorchis viverrini
AAGAGGCCTCAGCGGGGAGTTTAGGTTTTGGTTCAAACCGACCGACGGGATTCAGGCAATTCTTCTACTTCACCAGATCAGTAGTCCCGGTTTCTTATTTTCCGGACTTTGTAGTTTTGTCGTCATGTGGCAGGCAGAATGCCCTTTGTTTTGTCTTCCCTCGTTTTGTTTTTGATCGCCACCTTCAAATATACACAACCTGATCTTGCTTCAGGTGGACATTTTCCCCAGAAGAAAAAGTAGTAGCAACTGCGCTTCACTGCACTCGCCGTTTCAGGAGTGACCACGTCTACATCGGATACT
>NW_008776648.1:0-303 GCF_000715545.1 Opisthorchis viverrini
TCGAAAAATTGTCGACGACAGCGAAATGTTTGGAACCTGCGGATATGATACTTTGGTAATACGCATAAACAACTCATAAACAACATGACAAATATCAAAATTTAACACGACGTCTCCATTTCTGCGTTTAGGCGTTCTCATAAAGATCATTCTCCAACCCCATTATAGAATTTTTGAGTGCATTTTACTTCATCTCATCATTATAATCATATCATCACTCCCATCACCTTGAACCTCAGCGCGCCAGTAACCAGCACGATGGGGATATGATTATTTGTTAATACACACGTTCCCACTACCCTC
>NW_008776649.1:0-303 GCF_000715545.1 Opisthorchis viverrini
GTGCTCACGTTCAAACGAGCAAGACTATTTTGCCAAGTACCTGATTAATCGATTAATCAGACATGTTTGTTGCTGGGAGTCTTGTCCGACCACCGACAAAAATATTCCTTGCACTTATAAAATTATCAAATCAATAGAAACGTTCGATTACTTGGAAGGTGGGGTGAGTTTTAGCGATCACCCGCTTGCTTGCTTTCAACGCGGCGTCCACTTCAAACCATCCTACCAAACATTGCAAATCACCCGAGATTGGAAATCCCGGGCGAGCACATACACTAGTGATTTCGTGATATGCACTGAATG
>NW_008776650.1:0-303 GCF_000715545.1 Opisthorchis viverrini
TTGATTTCAGGAATCTGACCTTCCTAATATGACCTTGCAGTAACCGTTCCGTTACTCTTCGAGGTTTTCGATTCTCTGTCTGACTTGCTCCCCGATTATTGTCAACTGGCTGTCATATCAGACGACTGGGAGAAAACAGCATTCGCGGTTGATGGCGCTCAATATTATTTAAGGAGAATGTCGCTTGGCTTGTCAGGGATGAAATTCACCTTTTGGCTCTGGATAACTCGTTAATTGAAACGACTAAATAAATGTTGTCGTGTATGGAAGTAATGTCGTTTTGTATAGCGATTCGGGGGCAGA
>NW_008776651.1:0-303 GCF_000715545.1 Opisthorchis viverrini
GGCAACGTGCGCGAGCTCCTCCGGGGTCCCCAATTGGTTTTAAGAATTTGTACGTGCTCCGCTCACCTCAGTCCACGTACTAAAGTCAAACTAGCGAATTCGCGCATTCTCCGGTCATGATTCAGGCCAATTACTCAACCGATTTGCTCGGAAGCACCAGGAACCGATACATCTTGCTCGTCAAACGTGATAACCGAGCCCACGTCTATCTGACCTGAACTTTCTGCGCATGTGACCGCGGCCGATGCAACAACAGGGACGCGTGAATGAAGAAACATGATGGATGAGTCAAGTCGCACCTTC
>NW_008776652.1:0-303 GCF_000715545.1 Opisthorchis viverrini
GAGTTTCCACGCTTGAATAGTTACCGTTTGGTCCGCTCGGTTCGCCGGACACGTCAAAAACACAATGGCTTTTCCGGTTGTGTCGATCATCTGACTTCCAGAGAGCACCACAGACGCTTGAACTCTGCCCGAATAACTGGATCTAGTATTGGGAATCTCCAGGCAAACTGGTCTCATTTGAACAGCCATCCATGTCAGAGGCGTCAAAGAGGTGACATTATGGACCGTGTTGCGTACTTCTCAATCTATGACAATAATTAGACTTGAGGTACACGGTTTGAGCCTCTGTGAAGTGGGAAATCC
>NW_008776653.1:0-303 GCF_000715545.1 Opisthorchis viverrini
GAGTTGGCGTTCTGATCTTGAAGTCGTATTGTTCTCCGTTTGGATCTCCTCTGGGTTCTGGTCATCATGAAGACCGATATAGGGAGACCTGTCACTGTTCCTCAAAAGGATGATTAGAACGTTTGATCCTCAGTCGCACGGTTAGTTTCTTATCTCGTTGAGACCAGCAGACGCTCATTCCAGGGCTGCATAGATATGAAAAATTTCCCATGCCCGTGTCAAGTGTACGGGGAACAGCGCTCATCCTTATAGTGTTCCCAGAAGAGAATACGCTTTGAAGAGGAGAAAGAAGTGCTTTGGTCT
>NW_008776654.1:0-303 GCF_000715545.1 Opisthorchis viverrini
GTGCACTTTGTTGTTTGGGCTAGGTCAATAAATGGCATACATAATAAACAATAGCATTTTCGGATGCAACAAATTGAGGTGAGGATTTCCCCTTGCATGCTAATTTAGAAGGTGAATTGTGCGTTATTTTACAACTAAAATCCATCAGAATCGAAAGTTCTTTAACGTGGATGCAGGTCGTGAAATCAAGTCAGGACAGTATTCAATCTTCGTGTTACGCTTCCTGGGAATTTACAGCATTCTAACGAACGGTCTAGTGCACATGCATCCACACATTTAACTGCAACATTTGAGTTGAAAATA
>NW_008776655.1:0-303 GCF_000715545.1 Opisthorchis viverrini
TAAAATCTCAACCATGCGATTTTCAAGGTTTAGACGTCTGTTTTATATATTGCCTTAAAAAGACATTATTTCTAACCTTTTGAGCTTTTAATATCACTCTCCTCATGGTTTTGCCGTAAACTGAACCAAAGTTTTCGTTTATGGGCGTCTTATTTTGTTATTGTTTTTGCCCAGATCTGCTCATAATTTGGCGGAAAGCTGGCAGTTTTTACACATCTAACTTTGAACAAGTCAGCCGCGCAACTGTTTGTAGCACTTACACAGAGGTACCCGTATATGTATCTTGTCAGCTATTCTAGAATC
>NW_008776656.1:0-303 GCF_000715545.1 Opisthorchis viverrini
TATTCTTGGGTCCATCGAGGGTTCGTGGTAGTTCATTGCTACCATTCAAACCAGGTAATAAGACAGCTGTCTACATTAAAGTGTCCAAGAAGTTTGCTAGAAAGCACGTGGATATGAATCAGAATGCCTCTCGAAATAACAAACAGTCAAAAGTTGCCGCAATTTCTAACTATATCAATGAGGCTTCAGTGCCAAATTTCAAAAACGGTAATCGATGTCGGCTTGTAGATAATAGGCATGCGGTAGATGCGAACTGGTGTTGACATATGTGGATATGAGGGACGTGCATTTGCTAGAATGTGC
>NW_008776657.1:0-303 GCF_000715545.1 Opisthorchis viverrini
GGGTTTGAGTATAAAGGCCCCAAACCTGCCCACCTCAATGGTCCTCTTACTGGATAAGGGTCTCGAGGGCCCCCGAACCTATGCATTTTGGAAGTCACAACCGATAATAAGACCTATGTCTACCGGTTTCAATTCTGGAAACGGTATTCCCATTAAATGTTTCCACTTCTGGGACTGTTCGGGACGTGGCGCGAATGATCGTAAGCAGGGCATGGAGTCGACAACCCAGGCGAGATGAACTGACATTACTTCCCCAGAACCGAGCGATTCTATTGACAACGAAACTGATGCAGATCTTGTGAC
>NW_008776658.1:0-303 GCF_000715545.1 Opisthorchis viverrini
GTCAAGTGATGTTGTGCGTCTCACGTTCAAGTAACGGATCCTCACACTGTGGCACTCATCACGAAACGCCTGGCATGTCCACAGGCTGACAATCCTGTATGGATTCTGGTGAGAATGGAAAGTCATCTGTTGAGCTACTTGATATCACGTGTGAGATTTGGGATTTTGTAAACATTCGCACTGACCAAAACTCAATTGAAGTCTCAGATATGTCTTCCGTCATCACTGTGTTGGCTACATGTCATACGGGCATAATCCGATTCTCTGGAGACCTATCGCCCCTCGACCTACATGGTTGTCTAC
>NW_008776659.1:0-303 GCF_000715545.1 Opisthorchis viverrini
AATCGTTTAGTGATTCAAAACACTGTGGGGGACGGAGAGACAACCGGCCAGTGTTCAAAGCACGATCCACTCTAACTTTCGAAATAACTGAATTCGGTTTTCTACCAGTCGCGTCCACACAACTTGCAAGCAACTAACCCAAGTTGGTCACATCACCATTGATTGCATACAGGAGGGCTCAATACATGACTTCCTGTTGTTCAAGCACATACAAGTTGATTCAGACCATGTACTCATATGGAGTCACTTCTCTCTTCCGTGGACCGTGTAAGGCGCGGCCGAATGGCTTAACAAATAAAAAAA
>NW_008776660.1:0-303 GCF_000715545.1 Opisthorchis viverrini
ATTCGAAAGATTTGGCTTTTGGGGTTTTGGACGTAACTCCAAGTGATCCAACAGGTTTTCTGATGCAATCTGTACGTGTTATCAACTAAATGCCACACTGTGTTTGGCCTCAAAACAAAACACGTTGCTCCACGTTGCTTCACAAATGCAATCGACCGCCAATTGATGGCTGTAATTTTACTGGAGAGCTGTTCTTCATACGTTTGCATCATACGTTGTGATTGGTGGTTCCTGCAGCGGCAACTTGATTTCTGTATTTCATCACACAGTACCATAAGCTTCCAAATATTGCAGCTTCAAATG
>NW_008776661.1:0-303 GCF_000715545.1 Opisthorchis viverrini
GGCACGGCTGTATTGCTGGGACAAAACATGCAGAGCGTCTGCGCAAATATAAAAGATGAATAGTTGCTTCCAGGATACCTGGAAAAGCCGCTCAAATACAAGTCCGTTTCGAGAGAACAAACCACCTCATTATGCACAGCAAGCATTGTCAAACAAGTTGAAATACATCCGTAACGTTTTTCTACCCAATGACCTTTCTTTACCAATAAAGAGCCGAAATAATCAACACTGGTCGCTGCTCTGCAAGAATGCCCAATTCGTAATTACAGTGATAATGGCGCTAACTTTCGTGGCACTGAAGCT
>NW_008776662.1:0-303 GCF_000715545.1 Opisthorchis viverrini
TAGCAGTTTCAAAACTTTCCACAATCTGAACTGTAAAGTCTTTTACGTGCAACAAAAGAAAGGGTGGTTACTGACAAGGACTGGAACAATACATATTACATAAATTCCGGATAGTAGAAGTTTGCCAATTAATGCGATAAGAGTGAGAAAACCTGCATTTCTTGGAACAGCACGAAGGTGCTCTGTGTTTTGTGAGTGTTAATCCTCAAAACCCTATTTCGCTTATTTGTAACTTCCAAAAGTTGATACCACATAAGAATTGCAATTTAGACTGGCGGTGACGGAGTAAATGGGACCACTGCA
>NW_008776663.1:0-303 GCF_000715545.1 Opisthorchis viverrini
TCTCGGTAGATGATGTTTCGGCATGCGTAACACTAGGCCAAGCCAAGGCAGCTGGTGGCGCCAGATGCGCTCCGCGACTGGAGCACATGCTACACAATCAAACACCCGTTTGCTTATTACCTTTTTACGAATCCATTGAGGTCTTCCGACACCAGCAAAGCTTCTCGGACCTCAACAGTCTAGCCAAGTAAGCCACCTCACGCCATAATACCATGTTAACGTAGATAGGCACACGCAATTTTTGAGACCCAGTGATACGCCAATTTGAAGCCGCAAGTGACACAAGTTAGCAAGCGTGATTCT
>NW_008776664.1:0-303 GCF_000715545.1 Opisthorchis viverrini
CAGGTTAGACGATCTGGTTACAGGAAATTGACAAGGCTTCTGTGTTTTAAACCATCTTCTTGCATAGAATATAATATCCGGAGAGGATTTGATGTACCTCGTAATTTAGATGCAAGTACGCCTCTTCGTAAGTGACCCTTACGCTTGCGTAGGCACGAATAGTCGGGAGACGTTGAGATGCCCCGTGCATCTTGTGTGAATTGCAACCTTTTGTTGAACGCTTTCGCCCAGTACAAAGCAGAGCGTCGGCAACCTAGTTCGCATGAGAATGGACAACATAATTCTTAGGAAATGTGGCCAAGT
>NW_008776665.1:0-303 GCF_000715545.1 Opisthorchis viverrini
CACAACCCCAATTGTAGGAAAGGTTCCTCGAAAAGATCCATACTGCTGGAGCTCTAGGATATTTCAACACTGTAGCTGTTCCACTCCTACTCTTCTGGCTCAGTGTTTCACGCGGTTCATACATGATAAGAATGAGGTAGCGCCATGCTTTGAGATGTGAATGCGATCGGCTAAAGGCTCGAGAATTATCGGTTTAGCACAAGTTGAATTTTTGTACACGAATAGTTCACCACTTATGTGCCGTGACTATAACACAGCCTAAGTACGTTCATGCTTCCTACAACCAAGGTCCCAGTCTCATTC
>NW_008776666.1:0-303 GCF_000715545.1 Opisthorchis viverrini
ATCTGGGAAACTCATATCAGATAAAATGCATTGTATGCGCCTGAACCACTGATCAGACAAAAATATCTGTTCTGAAAAAGATTTTTTTTGAAAATCTAAGTGTGAAATTTCCATGAAAAAATTAATCTTGAGCAGACGGGATCATTATTGTTTTGGTTTAAATCGGCTTCATTTGAAGATGGGCGGTGATCCGTTGGACCCGGGGTGGAAATGAGTCCCTGGTTTCCATCACAAATAACGAGTATCACTATGAAAGTGTGCTAGATAAATTTGAAACCACTTTTTTAACCGTAAGCTTGAGGG
>NW_008776667.1:0-303 GCF_000715545.1 Opisthorchis viverrini
GTGCTGACCTTTGATTTCATCCGCTATTGAGAGAGAAATCCCGAACATCAAACGGGGCTTTGAAACTTCTGTCGTGCAGATATATCAGGAATGCGCATCTTTATTGAACAATTCACACTGTGACCAGCTCCAATGGAAGAACTGTGTAGGACCATTATCCAGAAAGTTCACGAGGTTGACGCGATGTTCGCCCCAAAATACCGGCTCGCACTCGGATGAACCGGAGGCTGCCAAAAAGGATTCGGCCATTTCCGGATAAAAGATCCTAACCTTGTTTTCAAAAAGTTGACCACAGGGGATAAA
>NW_008776668.1:0-303 GCF_000715545.1 Opisthorchis viverrini
GCTGAGTTGTGAAGCAGTGCGTCCGGAATCGTTCGAATACAGCCCGGAAACGCATGAGCTCATCGCTCTGGGACATTACCTTTGGCGTTGGCTTATGGTGGGTTGTCACATCCACGAGGATGTCACGAAACGTTTCCTTTACGATATGGCCAAACTGGAGGTGGCGAGAAGAATAGTTGTGGACGATTGTGGATACACTAAAAAATGTCTCCCACGTCAAGAAACGGCCGCTAAAATATTGGACTTGTGACTTACACCTGCTTCTATGCATCCTTGATAACTAGCCCCCACCGCACAAGTAGA
>NW_008776669.1:0-303 GCF_000715545.1 Opisthorchis viverrini
GAACCGGCCGTGGTAACCAACCAATGACAGTAGTACCATAGAACAGTGGGTAAGGGTGTTTGGGTACCGATGTGGTTAGTTGAGTTCGGATTCAGGTTTACTCCTTCGCTCGTGCGACTAACTATTCTTACATAGTCGATTGTTCTGAAGGTCTCACGAGCGCTCATCCACAATTCAGAATGCAGACATTCATCAGGGACAAACGTAGTGGGTGCGAGAGATACCACTCAGTACCACAGTTTACTAGCAACGGCAAAGTACAGAAACCGATTCGATGTGGCCTTGGGTTCCGAGTTCCCTGAA
>NW_008776670.1:0-303 GCF_000715545.1 Opisthorchis viverrini
CAGATGGGGCATTGGCCAGATTCTCGATGGTCTCTGGGAACGTTTCCTGAAGGAGGTTTGCGCACTCGGTGGATGGTTTGGGCGAATTTTATTTGGAGGCCACATCTTTTCCGCATTCCATTTTTCGGTAAACTCCTTGGACATACACATCACTTCGGTCAGCATGCCGTGTTCTGACTACGAATTGCGCCATTAATAATTGAGTTGGACGTGACGGAACTCCTCATGCAGTAGAAAAATGACCAAATAATTACGACAGCCAGAAGGCTGAATCGTTTCGTTATAATTAATGCCATAAAGTGC
>NW_008776671.1:0-303 GCF_000715545.1 Opisthorchis viverrini
TCAAAACATGTACAGTTGACTCCCATACCCGCAGGTTTGCCAAGGACAGTCACATCATATCGACAAATCTTTGCATATTCTCTGCCAAACTCTCGGTTATTGTCCTAAGGGTACTTTCAACATAGGACAACCAAATACTCATATTTGTTGGTCGTAGATCAGATGACTGTTGATGATGAGTTCAACGAACTCGGCATTTTGCCTGCAGACATTCGTCACTAGTCGTGGGGCTATAATCAGTCCGCACACTGATTACGCACACGAGCCATCGAACTCTCGATATATTGCCAACGCTTCGACCGA
>NW_008776672.1:0-303 GCF_000715545.1 Opisthorchis viverrini
ATTTGCAGATCAATTTGGTTTTCACGTCCTTGTTGCTTCAAGTTTGAGAAATGACTGAGAAGTGACTGGTTATCAGTAAGTTGGAGTGCCATATTGGTTTTGGATCATTGATCACTGCCTTACGGTCTCGAATTTGAACTAGAAAAATGTGGTTTTGGTTCTGCTCATATTCACTTCCATGCTGAGATTCTTAGGCTGCACCTTGACCCTCACACAATCAGAGACATGCACCGCATGAGCCATCGATCGATTTGATCACTCGGGTTGCCTTATTCACTGCATACAATAGGGTCAGTGAATGTA
>NW_008776673.1:0-303 GCF_000715545.1 Opisthorchis viverrini
AAAGTGCAGTTCGCTTTTTCTGATAAACAAATCCGCGGCGAAGGGCTTCCCTACATTGACTGATTCATAAACTACAAACTGGCCGTTACAGATATTCCCTATACATGTCGCTGTAGGCTAACGAGTAGAAAGTTGAGTCACCCCGAAATCAATGAGCCAGATGTTCATCACCTCGGTCAGGTTCATCTCGAGCTTCACACTAAAGTCATGATATGCAATGCATCGCGGGTAAGTAGATAGGGGCTGTTGGAGTGCGTGTCAACAATGTTCATGCTACTCACAAAATTGCTGAAAATTCTTTGA
>NW_008776674.1:0-303 GCF_000715545.1 Opisthorchis viverrini
TTAACCATAGCTTCCAAACAATGTGCGAGTCAGATCCGTCTCTGAACACGTCCTTGTAAATTAAGGAGATAGACTGAATACATTGGGGAATCTACGGTGGCTCCGGCTGGAGCGTATCTGGTTAAACCTGCGCAAGAATCTACACTGTCTCGCTGAAGGTTTCGGGTGCATAAGCACCTCAAAATGCTTTCGAGAGGCTAACAGCGGGTCCCTCTAAAGCCCACACTCTTCTCTCCTCTCAAAGGTTTTCCATGAAACTATTCGTAATTTCTGGTAATTCGTCAATGAGTCATCAATTTGAAC
>NW_008776675.1:0-303 GCF_000715545.1 Opisthorchis viverrini
AAAGCTACGTAAGCTGATTAGCACCAAACGGCGATCATCAATGCATCGACAAAAATGAATTCAAACTTACCTCGGCACACCTCTACTTTGGTGAGTTCCACAACTGCAGCGTAGAAATGATGTATCATTACAATGAGTTATTTTCACTAGTTGTTAAAAAATTACACACATTCAAATGTTATTGTTTTCTTAGACCAGCATATTGGGCAAACCATTTCAGAACAGTTTGTGGTTCGTGAGATGTGAGTTACTGAGCACTTACGGTCATCATAGGGATCTTCTCCACATGCTTCTGTTAATATT
>NW_008776676.1:0-303 GCF_000715545.1 Opisthorchis viverrini
AATAGCACGTGGTTGTCATAACTGTTACTCCCGCCCGCATTCACTTGTTTTTAAAAAAGCTGTTGCGCACCATATTCATTAAGTCATTTCTGTCACCAGGTACTGGTACAGGATCTACAGTATATTGCAATATCCTGCCCTAAAGCATGGCTTAATCATGTGCATAACCGAACTAATCAGATTGCCGTTAACTTTGGGGTGTTGGTTGGAATCCCGAACCCAGGGGTTTTGCTTGCATATCATAGCGTGCCAGTGATTGGTCCGAGTGAAACACATTCCTTGCAATGGAACATATACTAACGC
>NW_008776677.1:0-303 GCF_000715545.1 Opisthorchis viverrini
GGACAAAATATACGGCAACACAAAGTGGAATAACCAGCACTAAACGATAAGCTTTCTTGATTAAATATTACAAATTTCAGACTGCGTACGAAATCGTAAGTCACGCATGAAACATGTTCCTCTGCACACGCTATTTAATTGTTAAAATCAATTTTGCTGTCAACATAAGCGGTTGCATGTTTTGATCCGGATGGTTAGTGCGAAGAATTGAATAAACAGTCTAACTGAGTGATCCTCACCAACAAGTTGAAAACAAACATTTGCCTTTGCAAATAAATATTGATCCAAAATAAGGACGAGCAA
>NW_008776678.1:0-303 GCF_000715545.1 Opisthorchis viverrini
TTTCTGCCTTTGAACAGACTGTGCAACAAAAAGCCTAATTCGTGACCAGTTGGGCCGATGTTTAAAGATGTAAAATGTATAGGAATTAAAATGACCCGTTGTCGTAGTAAAAAATCTAATGGAATGGTCCGGACGGATGCTTACGGTGCTAAAGTGCTCCAGGTCAAGTCCGGGCGGATGAGAGCGTTTGCTTTTAATATCCCCTAATCAACTTCAATGTACCACACAATGTAGGAAAACTTTGTATAACAGCAAGGCGTCACTGTATTCAGCTGAACTACGTATCGTTGCACCAGTCATTCG
>NW_008776679.1:0-303 GCF_000715545.1 Opisthorchis viverrini
GACTGACACAGGACCAGGAGTATCGCTGAGGTGAGTAAGGAACCAAGCTGAATGGAAAAGGTGTTCTCTAGCCGTGAGAGCAGCGGTTGGATACCGACTGAATATTGATGTATTGTCAATACCCTCAATGGGCCCAGACAACGAGTTCGTATAGCACGCGTTCCAGATTTCCAGACAGAGCAGACAGTATTGAGAGTAGATTTTCTCAACAGCAGATGTTCCGTGGTTGACTTAAAGCCGGAAAAATGGCGACAAAGTATGGTTGCCCAAGCACTGCCGTCAGTGAGCTGCATGTTCGAAAAC
>NW_008776680.1:0-303 GCF_000715545.1 Opisthorchis viverrini
AACTAGCATGAGTTTCATTAATTGCACCAGTAGGATAAGTGCATTTCGGGTACCGATATATTTCCGGTTTTTCTCTAGGCTATGTATTCTTGATACAGAAGTAGTTTCACCGCCATACGTGATGACATTATCGTGTTGCCGAGCAGCTGGTCGTAACTGATGAGGAGTGCAAACGGCCGTACAAGTCGGGAGCGACTACCAGGTTGAATGGAAGGAAATTTTGAAACATACGGAATACTATACTGCGAGTCATCGGTTCAAGTATGTAAACTCGCCAAGTTGTCATCACAAAGCGAATGCAAA
>NW_008776681.1:0-303 GCF_000715545.1 Opisthorchis viverrini
CGACAGGCTTGGAAGAACTGACCTCCTCATTTCACTAATCCTGTGTTAGATTAACGGAATCCATGTTACTTTCAGTCTCGAGGCTCAGGGTTTGGTGAGTGTGTCTTGGCACAGTTCATCGACACCCAGCGAGCTGACCGCTATTCGCTCTTGATTTCCCCATTTAAAGTTTTCTGTTCACTCCAATCTACCCTCAGCGATTTACCCATCAAAAATGCCTCTTGATTGCTGAGACAAACTTACCAAATTCCCTTCGGTAAAAGTTTAAATAAAAAAAAACAATTTGGTTTTCACGAGAGACTC
>NW_008776682.1:0-303 GCF_000715545.1 Opisthorchis viverrini
TCTTTATTTCCAGTCTGAGGGCTTCAAATAATCGTGCGAGCACACGACTGATTAATAATAAAATTCCCGACGAGTTGACGAATTGGTCGCATTTTCACCGGACTGAGGCGCTATTTAAGGTCACTGGAACAGGTGGAAAAGCGCTCAGCTTAACACGAAATTCGTAAATAAACTGCCATCGAGGGGCACCCACTGTCAGTTCAAGTGATGTGGATAATAGCTCACAATTTCAGCCAATTTCAGGAAGTCTCGGAACAACGGATCCAAATGGATGCATTCCGTTGAATGGATTATTAGACACAC
>NW_008776683.1:0-303 GCF_000715545.1 Opisthorchis viverrini
TTGCCTTCTAAGCTGGAGCAACTATAGAGCTATCACGACCATATGTTGGTTTGGTGGACACTCCACAAGGCTGATCTGAATTCAGCATTGCATAGCTTTGCCGTAGCATTAGGGTTAGGTTTAGGTTCCAGGCAGTCGCAGAATAGATCTGTTCAATCTGAGGACTTCCTTTCTTGCGCGATTCGATCGCGTCGAAATGAGAGGTTTCATTGAAGATGGTATCGTGGAAGTATGTTAACAATAGCTTGATAAACGATAACACATAGGTTGCCATAACTTTTCTGAGGGTTTGTCCGTGCTCCC
>NW_008776684.1:0-303 GCF_000715545.1 Opisthorchis viverrini
GAGGTGGCCTGGTGCAGCACACTCCTCTATAAAGATTTTGACTGCTGATCCGAATACTCGGAGAAGCAGAGGACAATGATAGAAGTCACACTCATTGGGGAACTCGCACAGTTTTTCTGACCGCTAGTCCGATTCTGCAGTGCTCACACAGACTAAACGGATAAGTCCTGAAGTACCAGACACGGAAGTAGGGTTCATTTGGGGGACAGAAAAATTGATGTTTTCCTATTCTCGAGCACCGCTGTCTAGGTACATCTATCGACGACGTGTAGGAAAATTATCTAAGTTGATGTTTTGTTTAGA
>NW_008776685.1:0-303 GCF_000715545.1 Opisthorchis viverrini
AGGCACTGTCTCAAACAGGAAGACCACCTTTTTGACCGTCGAAAGTTAAACAATCAAGCGAGATTTTATCAAAGCATGATAGGAGTCCACGCAGCTTCTCCGAAACGAACAATAGTCTCGAAAGCATGACTGCCTTCGAGACCTGGTCTCCGTATGCCTAACGCTGCTTGTGGTTTGGAAAAACCCAGGTAACAATGTGTGTTTATCTCGACTGGTTTTATAGTGAACCAACTAGGTTCTGCTCACATCCGAAAGTGAGAATGTTGCCTTCACCACGCAGCTTTTACCAAGTCATCCAATTCG
>NW_008776686.1:0-303 GCF_000715545.1 Opisthorchis viverrini
GGATGCACTCACACACTCACCTACTTCTGGCATAAGCAAGGTTGCGGGAACAACAACAAACGCCGCTCTTCTTCGAGTTTGGTGATGTGTGACAGACAAGTGCAGATCATCAGCCCAGTCACACTCTACCTCAGTCACGAAAACACATCGGTACAGCTGAGTGGGGCTAGTAGGGGGCGCACAGTACACCGATTCTCTTGAGAATGTGAGACAGGCAGGTTGGTCAAGCTTCAACAAGCGGAACGCCCATTTTGACGACGAGCGCTCACTAGCAAGCATAGGTGGCGAAATTCACTCGAGTTC
>NW_008776687.1:0-303 GCF_000715545.1 Opisthorchis viverrini
TGTGAGTAGTTTCTTTTATCACCCTAATAATTTTGAATCAATTTAGTGGACTGTAAGACCTCAGTTTCTTGTCGAATCCTCATTGTGAATTCCGCTAACCTTCTCTTGATTTATTCGGTCGACTGATCGTGACTATCGATAGTTAGTAAAACTAGTAACCACAAATACCACAGAAAGTAGCCATAAACGGAGAGTTTTATCGGTTGTGATGACTACGCACAGGAAGCATTTAGTTACTGATGGTTTCTGGTGTATCTGATTGCTGTCTCTGCTCCGGCGCCTGGTGCTGAAACAAGACTCGCA
>NW_008776688.1:0-303 GCF_000715545.1 Opisthorchis viverrini
TGTAAACAAGCCATATTCAAATTATTTTACGCCACCTTATTAGCGAACCGAACAGCCCCTTACTTATCAGAAAACTCTGTTGTCATTCGGAAATTTTAAAAGCCATGAAATGGACATTTTCGAACCTACAAAATCCTCAAAAACTGACGGGGAAACTTGTGGGAAAATATCTTAAGGCTTAGGAGTTGTGTATACACATTTCATTCTACAGTGTACGGCCAAATACGTCAGACAGACAAACAACTGTTGAACTCAAATGTGGGGCCCCATTCGACACTCCCCACATAGGAATAATCTTAACGG
>NW_008776689.1:0-303 GCF_000715545.1 Opisthorchis viverrini
GAAATCAACATCACCACGTCAGATCTCCTCCCTCAGACTAACTGGGTAGCGTCCCCGTGTAAACTTGGGAAAAAGAATCTTCAGTGAGTCGAACTTGTGGTGTGTAAAAGTCAAAATATAGGTGAACATATTGTTGTGTTTATGTTTGATAAACAATGAAACCACTGTTGTAGATTGAAGTGAGCTTCAAGTTGACCTCAAAGGTACAACGATCCAGTGCGGTAGGTGGGAAACAAATCAAATAGCTTGGATAAAAAATGACTCTTTCTGCGCTGGCTCAAACGGAGAAACCTGCAGAGAAAT
>NW_008776690.1:0-303 GCF_000715545.1 Opisthorchis viverrini
GTGGCGGGGCTTATCTGGAAAAGATCACGTCTGGCATGACCTGGTTATTCCAATCGGCTGTAACTCTATCGATCCAACCGTGGATCAAACCAGAGTCTTGATCATTCCAGTATGGTGGCCATAGGATGAAAGTATGGATATTTTTATAGACCAGTGAGGATTGGCCCATTCAGTAGGGCAGATCAAACGAACCAACTGTTTCATTAGAAAATTGAATTGCCGGGGCCATACCGATAACCTACTTGGGCTGATTAGACTGGATTTCGCACCCGTCGTCCTGTCACACTGTGCTCCCCGAAAAAA
>NW_008776691.1:0-303 GCF_000715545.1 Opisthorchis viverrini
AGAAATACCTTCCCCCGAACGATAATCAGAGCGAGCAGCATTCAGGCAATTTCCACTTTGACCTGCATACTAGCTTCACTGGTTACGATTGTTTAAATTCGAAGTCTTGTTATCCTTGGACCTGTCAAACCACCAGTCCGTGTGAGCTTCGGATAACGACACCCTTTTAAAAGTGCACGTGCTACATAAATTGATGTTGATTTGCTCGCCATTTCGAGGTCCAACTATTCGGCTCACACTGCTAGTTGCGACCGATGCGCCCAGGTAGGGGGGCAACACGGCTGGAAAACTCCGGTCGAGTTT
>NW_008776692.1:0-303 GCF_000715545.1 Opisthorchis viverrini
GTAAATTCGCACTCTAACCACTGAGCTATTTTGAATCTGGAAAATAAACTTACCACTCACTTTAAAGTGACTGGATCTTGCATTTAATCGGTCTCGAAAATTTCTCGCACAGCAGCTGTCCATGAGCAACAAGCCTGCCGTTCATGAACAAATCGTGATCAAGTGTTGGCGTCAGTGACGGAATCAGTAGCCACGTCGAAATGTTCCATGTTGCTCTTGATAGCAATTAGCCAAGCGGTCAGCATCATCTTTGAAATGGTATTGGGCCAAGGTTTGTTTAGCAGGTTTGGCGAAAACAGATAC
>NW_008776693.1:0-303 GCF_000715545.1 Opisthorchis viverrini
AAATTGCATTGTCACTCCTGAGCTAATTGGCAGTGCGATTTTTAACAAACAAGACTATGAAACTGTTCTCGGCATCCTTTGTAAAGAATCGGCAAAGGCAACGGTGAACCGAGAACATGATAAGAAATACAAGAATAACCTGCAAAACCTCGATTTTCAAAGTTAGTCAAATTTTATTCGCCCACAATCAGCGAGAAATGCTGCCACTTTGAACCAGACGATGCGCAAGTTGCATTAGTGCACTTTCAGGTGGCACGATCGTAATCGCACCTTCGTGAGTAATTTCACACGTCGACCAGATTC
>NW_008776694.1:0-303 GCF_000715545.1 Opisthorchis viverrini
TTGGCTGTGGTCACGTTTATGGCTTTGGTCCTGGACGACGGTTGTGCCCAAAGGCACTGAGGCCGCTTTTGACGGAGTGGAGTTGAAAATTGGCTTCGCTTCTTGTCCCCGCACATCTGACTCCGTCCAGTTGAGGGGCTGTGGTTTTGGTGAGGAGTACATGGCTGTGGGCGCTGCTCGCATGTGAGGATTGCCTCTTCCAGGGCCTCACTGCCTTTGGTGGGTGAGACGCCCGTAGTGGTCGAATAAAAACTGCTGTCCGGAGAAGCGCTGGTTTCGGGAGCACAAGTGGCTATGACCACA
>NW_008776695.1:0-303 GCF_000715545.1 Opisthorchis viverrini
CAGTACAGTCCGTGGTCGAGGAATATTCCAAAATCTGTTCACGGGCGATGAAGATCCGCTTGAGAAGGAATGCTCAGCTATGATCTGGATCATGGATAAGTGGAGGATAGGCCTGATTGGACAATGATTACACATCGAAATCGATCAGAATCCCCCGGATTACATCAGGACCACCATAGATCCTCGTGGTAAGCTTGTGCGCTGGGCCCCATGGTTCCATTGTCATCTCAATAGGTTTGGAGGGAAAAAGCCACTCTGTAAGAAGCCCATATTCCATTCTTGAAAAAAGACCTAGAAAAAAAA
>NW_008776696.1:0-303 GCF_000715545.1 Opisthorchis viverrini
TGCACTGAATTTGCTGCGAAGAGCATTAGCCGCACTTCAATCTTCCTAATACGATAGACTATTACGTGTTCAGTGACTCGGAGGCGCTGATAGCTAAACGCAATTGGCTCTTTAGCTTGAGCGCACAATGGCCGAACTTCACAACTACGCAATCAGAGCAACCGACAGACTAATGTCACATCAGCCCCGGAGACACCCAAGTTTAAGGGAATTATGACGGGCTTTGGCAGTCCTACCAAACAGTTCATCCGCAGTTCTGCCACCCAACAGTCTGCTATATCCTGTTGTTCTCATATCATGATA
>NW_008776697.1:0-303 GCF_000715545.1 Opisthorchis viverrini
ACGCCAAATCTTGTGCCGAATTACAGAGTTACGTTTGACGTTTTCATTTCAAGTCTCTTCCAAAATGCCATTTTGGACAAAAATCGGACGTGTCGCAAATGGTGCAGTACAGAGTGTGTTACCTTGGTGCTGGCGTCGTTGGCAAAATATCTGCCGCCCTGAGTAATACGCAGTTGGGATTCTCGTACAGACTATTATCACTTGTTTTGAAATAGATCAACAAACAACGGTTTTCCAGTAACGGTTTTTAGGGGATTGACAACCCCCAAGCCGGATACCCACAAATTCGGAATTGTACTTTAA
>NW_008776698.1:0-303 GCF_000715545.1 Opisthorchis viverrini
CTCATAATCCACCTTCTGCAATGAAGGAATTGAAAATTAAAATGGAAGCAACTTCTTTCAGACACCCGCTTCTGGTCTAGGCTTGATCCGCTTGTGGCGTATATCCAAAGCAACATCCATATGGATAGAAAAATCCATTGCTATGGAAAAAAATGTTACGAGGCTCACCAGATATACGTGATGGCTAGCCTCAGAGGCAATTGGTCTTTCAAGGCCTCACAATTTTCTGCGGGCTGTAGTAGCTCCATTCTGAGGCCAGCTCAACGAACAAACACGCATCCTAACTACAATGACAACCATAAA
>NW_008776699.1:0-303 GCF_000715545.1 Opisthorchis viverrini
TTCACGTGGAAATGGCTCTCATGATTTTCGCACTTCCAGGTTCTGTTTGGCTAACTGAACGTTTGCAAATTGAGTCTACGCACAAACCGGCGACCACCCAACGCCTTGGACACGACCCAGATTTCTCTGAAACCATAGTTCGAACGAAAGAAACGCTTACATAAATTTTCATCATTAGACGGTATTCAACAGAAACCTTGATATATCCCCAGTTTCGCTAAAATGTGAACTTACTGAAGGTCTACTCTGGGCGCGGAATTCATATCAATAATGTGTGCTTCGTCGCGTCCTAGGCGATCACGC
>NW_008776700.1:0-303 GCF_000715545.1 Opisthorchis viverrini
TCATTACTCGGATTACAGCCGTTCCGAGCACACGGAAACTCATGGGAGCCGGTGTCCAAATTGGTAGGCATGATTGGATGCGTGCATCAAATGACTTTCTGTTCATCTTGTAGGAAGCGTAAAAGTGTCGTTCAGTTTATCATCAACGGCTGGCGTACGCTCACTAATGTACAATTGGTTATTGCACATGACGCCGATTGGAGTCTGCATGTCAGTACGGCTTTTGCGAAGCACATATTTTGTTATTGCAAAACGTAGCAATCAGTGAAACGACATTTGTGTAGTATAATTGAGTAAAGACGA
>NW_008776701.1:0-303 GCF_000715545.1 Opisthorchis viverrini
TATGTCACCATGGTTGAGAGTAAACCTCAGTTCACCTCGTATTGATAAGAATGAAGCATTCACGTCTGTACGAAGTTCCGAGTCAATGCGGCACGTGGTAGCGAACAACATGAGACGAACAGGTAATGGAAAGAAGTGGCGAAGTATGTTGATGAAGAGGGAGTGGTAGAGAGCAAGCGAACAAACACAACGGCGCCATTAACTGCGTAACACTGTTACGCCGGTGAGTACCTCCAATTATTGATGGGATTAGTCTGAAAGGCATGAATATGGTTAGGACCAGTTCACCAGTTTTGTCTCTAG
>NW_008776702.1:0-303 GCF_000715545.1 Opisthorchis viverrini
AAAGCTCGCAGGGTTCGGGGCCTACGTAGTGCGGTACCATCAGCCTCATGTACTCAAGGTGTTTGTGCTCATCACACACGCAAAACTTTCGTTACGGCACAAACTTTAAAAGGACTAATGAAGCCACGAAAAGTCCATCCCCAATTGGCCAATCCGCTCAAGAGATATTAGGTACTTTTCAACACGAGAGCAGGCAGGAAGTAACTGCTCACCTAACCACACACTAATGTGTCCTATTTAGTGGTAACTCAGCGTTTGCAAACTGATTACCAAGCTCGTCGAAAGGATTAACAGCCACGGTCA
>NW_008776703.1:0-303 GCF_000715545.1 Opisthorchis viverrini
GTTTCAAGAAAAGTGGAGTGTGTTGATGCGCAAAGTGGACTTACGTGTCCCTAAGTATGATTTCCATGACAAGAGGTCACTCAGAGCGTTTTGCCAAATCACTTAGCCAACAAGCAGTGTTCAGATCCTGCAATTTCACTCATGCCCGCGAATTTCTTCTTCGCGGTTCTGGACCAAAGTTCATTCTGTATGCGTTGGGTTGGTTTTCGAGGCAGATTACGATAATCACATGATTCGTGTATCGTGTCGACTCTCCGGTGGAGCGAAGCCACAGGCTTATCTTTCGTAGACAAAAAGTAGTCA
>NW_008776704.1:0-303 GCF_000715545.1 Opisthorchis viverrini
CAACAGAAGTCTGTATTCCCTCAAGAGATATTCTCCATATAGTGTGTGAATTTATGCAAGAATTCTCAGTGCTAGAACGTTGCTAGTTTAATCATACATCCATTCTCATTGGTTCGTACTTTTACCAATAGTTTCCCACATCCGTTGACATATTTCGGTTATTTTTTGTTTATCTTGGGATTTTTTGTGTACCCATCGATGGGGCCGGTAATCTAGCTTGTCGTTCACACAGACCAACAGACGGGGAAACAGGTCACAGATTTCATATATTCCTTCACTCCTGTCTAATATGTCAGGCTCGAA
>NW_008776705.1:0-303 GCF_000715545.1 Opisthorchis viverrini
CAAACTCCTATACGGCCGAATAGGTGATCTCCGACAGCGAAAATATGGTCAAATATTTTAACTGGCCATTTTTGTGGACATACGTGCTTTATTAATAAATCGAATATCTTGTCGGCAGTATAGGACAAAAGAGGGTTCCTGTTTATTCTCCCTATAGAGCTGGCGGCACGTTTCTGAGAATAAACTGAAACTCTTGTTCTTTTATCTTTCAAACGGGGTTTAAGACTTTGCAAGTTCTGCCTTCAGTGGACTTCTTTAGTTCATTTCCCCCATTGCAGGTGTAGTAGGCCGAAGTTATGGAAT
>NW_008776706.1:0-303 GCF_000715545.1 Opisthorchis viverrini
GCCCTAGAGCGGCACTTCATCGCGATGAATGTACGCGTTGTCGGTCTGTCATGTCGGCGCTTGAAAATTATGTAACCATTGTTGGCGTGAGTTTTGATTTTTAGTGGAATCTTACGGCAAAATTGATCAGGATGTCCATTTTTCCAATAATCCGGCTTCACTCGATGATGAATCCGAAGTGAAAACATGCGTGTTTGATTTAATCTCGTTTGTACCTCCTGTAAAATCTTTCAGATATCTTTCTGTTAAGAGCGCAAACTAACCTCTAAATCATTTAGTCCCATTGTTGACAATGAAGGAGCC
>NW_008776707.1:0-303 GCF_000715545.1 Opisthorchis viverrini
TTTGATTCGCGATGAAAATCAATGAGTGGAGTTCGAGTGTCCAAAAATGTCAGAATCCGAGGCATCTCGTTGGCCCAGTAGACTGATGATAATCAATATAGTCGAAAGAATGCGGTAAAACAACAATTTGGATAAATTTTTTGCTACACAGTAGAGGGTAAGCCAGTTATTGCCTGCATGTTCTCGTTACGATTGAAAATACCATTAATAATGAATGAAGTCTGTTGAATGGGGTGTGTAAATTTGGATTACTAAAAGCGGACGAACGGTAGTGAACTGTATTTATCCTTACCCAAGTTTGAC
>NW_008776708.1:0-303 GCF_000715545.1 Opisthorchis viverrini
TATCACACGCGGCTGATTGAAACTGGAAGGAAACGACAAGATAGTTCCATGCTGAGGGAGTTACCTGCCTAACAAGCTGAGGCTGATCGCTTACTTCATGACTCGACGTTGAACCTGGAAAGAGTAGTCTAGTATGTTTTCAGAGACCCAACCAGTGGCCCGGATGAACATCCGGGCAGTTCCGGCAGATTGCATCCAGGAGCTGAAGCAAGCGCTCTTCGCTCGAATAGAGGTATACACAAGGAGAGTTAAAGGATGTCATAAGCATGGAAGGTAGGCGATGGGATCCGATGGGACCTAAGC
>NW_008776709.1:0-303 GCF_000715545.1 Opisthorchis viverrini
CTAGTGGACAGGCACTTAAGGGAGAGCAGGCTAAATGCTTGTGGTCGTCCTTGAGAATAATCACGCGAACAAAACTGACACAGTCGCTCTTTGGTGGGTCTGTCACAAAGCCTGAGACTGAATCACTTCACGCAGAGCGGGTACGCAGAACGACGAGCAAGCTGATATTTTGTGTTGTAGTCACCATTTCCTTGCCAGAGGCCGAAAATTATCTTGGTGCAGGCTGTCAGCATCCAATTTGCCTCCACAAAGATCAACCGCATACCCGGGGATCGGCCTCCAGAGCTGCAAACAATGAGCTAG
>NW_008776710.1:0-303 GCF_000715545.1 Opisthorchis viverrini
TGTTTTCGCTTACCCACCCTGCTGTAGGCCTCAAGTATGGAACATGTCTCCACTCCTGGTATGAATTAAGCTGACTGAGACTGTCTTGTGGGTGCACGTAACATATCCTTCCAGTAAATTTCAAGGATATGGTGAAATACGGGTTATCCATGAGACTGAACACGGTAGTCGCGGTACCGTCATGGCTGGGTCTCTTAACAGCCCCGTATATGACACATCTTGGATAAGTCACTTAGGGTTGTCAATGTAGTTGGGATCCGCCAAGGAATCGTGTCAAATTAAGACCAGCACGGATCAAGGGTA
>NW_008776711.1:0-303 GCF_000715545.1 Opisthorchis viverrini
TACAGCTGTTCCATCATTATTGGGAATAGTCAACAGTGCGCATCTCAAGGAACTTCAGGGGGTTTCGAACTAACGGATTCCGGCTAGTAGTTTAACGATTACCCACCACGTAAGGCTGTGATTGACCCGCACTTAAATAGGATATAGCGCCAATCATCCGTTAATCAGTTGACGAGCCGGTCAGCACGTGACCAGATGAGTTGGTTACTGTGACTGATGCATGGGTGGCTCTATATACTGTCCAAATGCGGCCTAATCGCAATGCTGATTAGAAGCTCGTGGCCGAACAGTTAAGTGTTCAAT
>NW_008776712.1:0-303 GCF_000715545.1 Opisthorchis viverrini
ACGGAAGCCAAAATCGCGTAGCATTCTTTCTGATTCCGCCACGTAAGTCATAACGTCACGCTAAAATTACTTTTCATCGCGAAAGTTCCATTTGTTGCGCTAATCACAAAGATTTAAACGTGATGGCAGTCAAAATAGATCATCCGGCCCACAGAAAAACTCAGAAACTCAAAAAATCAAATTACTCCGTGAATCAACCTTACCGGTTAATCGGATTTCATAAAACGCGTATTCTCAAGGAAGTCGCTTAAAATTTGTGGTGCTGAGAATTTCCCAATCTGTTTTTCATAACAACCTCGATGA
>NW_008776713.1:0-303 GCF_000715545.1 Opisthorchis viverrini
GAATTCGCCCCCTTGGCAAACCAGTTGACAGGACTTGCAATGAACCAATATGAAGTATCCAGGCAATAACGACTACCCAAACGCGTCGTTAAAGCGGTGCACTAATTCTGGCAATTACTAACTGATTTCCGAGATCTAAAAGAATGCACAAACCTTTATCGTAACCTAGAAGTTGTGCATGCTATGGTTATGAAGGCCAAACACGCAACTCATTGGAGAGTATTTTACCAATCCTAGGTTTCGTAGGCTAACCGTAACATAAAGTTGGGTCGAGTTTTCAACTAGTACCTTTAGTCTACTTCT
>NW_008776714.1:0-303 GCF_000715545.1 Opisthorchis viverrini
GTGTGTCTAAACAATTTTGTAACTTTTCTGCGAGCAGTTGCTTAACTGAGACGTCCGCCATTGCACGTAGAAACTTCGGATGAATGTGAGGTGCAACTGACAAACAATCCAGATATCTCGCCGTCAAGAAATCAGATTAAAGTCAGCCATTCCAGTATCAAGGTCGGCCATAATTTCATGCCGTCTAAGACCATATTTGTGGTAGACATCTGCAGATCGTGTAACAGACACTGTACGAAATCCAATGAAACTGAAAGGCTTTCCTCCATCCTCTAATTTAAGCCGCTGATTTGCTGAAACCAA
>NW_008776715.1:0-303 GCF_000715545.1 Opisthorchis viverrini
TTCAAACCCATCGATTTTTTTTCGAAACCCACCACAATTCCAATCCATCGGCCGAGTGACTTGGATAACCATACGAATTGAAATAAACATTAAAGAGACATTCCAAACTGATCCGGTAGGCCTATTAGTTGACATGTTGATGCGTAACATGCTATCTGCCCTGAATGGCCAAAATGCATAAGCGATATGTAGCGATGAGAGAAATATGCGCTGGTGAAAAGAAGAGTGCCTTTGTTCGGTGTTATTTTTTAGAAAATGCAAACAGACCATTGTAAAGGGAACAAAAATTCTCTCCTATGCAAC
>NW_008776716.1:0-303 GCF_000715545.1 Opisthorchis viverrini
CTGATGCATACAAAGTCATGGTGAAATGGACGAGCAAAACTGCTTGCTACAGCAAAGCTCCAACATCTACCAGCCACACTTCATCTGTCGAGCGTCCTGAGATATCCGAAAGCTTTACTGTATTGGAGCAGTAATGTCAGGTTAGTTTTAGGAACACACTGCGTGTATCTCAGCAGTTATTCTGGGATGATTTTGGCTGACACCCAGGACCATTTATGGTTACATCGTTGCGTATCTACAGCAAATGCCGTTTTAGGCGACCAGTAAGTCCTGTGCCATCACATAAGATGTGGATGTTCCCTT
>NW_008776717.1:0-303 GCF_000715545.1 Opisthorchis viverrini
ACGAAATGTTGTTCGAAACTCCTATTTTTCATAATCATCAGGCAAATCAAACCACAGAATCACGGAATATTGTCCATCACTGTATACATCAACTCAAGTGTAGGACGAACTACCGATTCTGACCTTCCGCTTTCCTCGTTCGAGATGCACTGTCCTATCCGTACCACTCTAAACTGTCAAGAAGTGCAGGACAATGGTATTATTGGATAGGAGTGTAGTTATCAACTGCCTAGACATGATCATCACATGGATTTGGAATTCCTGCCACCCATAAGAAACATCATTTCGGGAGGCGCGTAAAAG
>NW_008776718.1:0-303 GCF_000715545.1 Opisthorchis viverrini
CCTTGGTCGTTACCAGTACAGTTTACTTCACAGACATGCCCAGTTTTTCCTAAGGCACCACGACAGGTGACAAGTATTCAAACTGCTCACTATTTGTCTTATAGAGTAATTCTATCCATTTTGACCAACCCATAAGGTTTTTAGCCCCATCAAACCCTAAAACAGTTCCAAAATGATTAAATCGCGAATTCGGAGTGAAAACGACAATTTCCACATGCCAGCGTGCTCTTTCGAATGAATGCTCACGTAGAAACCTTCTGTACACCAATGTCTACATGCGAACTGCGCATCAAAGGATGTTTC
>NW_008776719.1:0-303 GCF_000715545.1 Opisthorchis viverrini
TTTGGACACACGATTCACTAACTGGAAAAATTGACCATATAAGCAAATCATAAGTCTATTCATAGTCTATTCTTTACTGAGCTGTTAGCTCTTTCCGACATTTGAAAACATCACGCGCACTGAGCTTACCCTAAATGATGCAGTCTGACACAGCTACGGTACTTCAGCAAGAAAGCTGTTCAAAGAGTAGTCTTCTAATATCATTTACGGTGCCCTAGAATGATGAACACTTGAATAAACCGTCGAATTCGATAACCTACACGCGCGAAGACGTTCCTGAGGTTAGAGAACTTAATTACCTTG
>NW_008776720.1:0-303 GCF_000715545.1 Opisthorchis viverrini
CGCTTTTCGCTAGGTTCTTTTTCAATTTTGGCTGCAGCTTTTGTCCCTCCAGAGTGGTGGACGCTGTAGAGTGGATTACAGCCTAGTGCTTTTCATGAGTGCCAGTCTGTCTTACCTTGTCTGCCACGCATGACGAGTTTTCGTTTGCCTGGGATTGTGGTGTCTTCTGTGCCAAAAAGTGGTGCGAACCAAGGGATGGACAAAGTACAACTTGTTAGTGTAAACTGAAGGAAATCGCGAAGCGCCTGTATACTATCCATCTTTCAGGATTTGATGCCCGTTGCCCTCGTTGTGGTTGACTTT
>NW_008776721.1:0-303 GCF_000715545.1 Opisthorchis viverrini
ATTTAGCGAAATACACTCAGTTGCAAACAGGATTGTTTTCTTTGTAGGAAACTTACCTGAAATTTCTGGATCACTAGATACACGAAGGATCGAAACTAAGAAAGTTCATCTTGTCCTTGGGTTATTGAAATGCATGGTGACGCTTGAATCTTGTGTCTTTCAGTGGCACAGATACATCACATTCAGGGGGGAGGTCTGTGCGGACGTTTTCGTCTTGGCATTTTTACACGGCACTGAATGTGAGAGTTTCAAGGTAGGGAAGATCTTGGTACCCGTGAGTCTCTCGCAAAACCGAATTTGTTC
>NW_008776722.1:0-303 GCF_000715545.1 Opisthorchis viverrini
TGAGAATTATACGTGTGAAGAAACTGGACCGAAACGAATTCGCCAGCGCTTGGCATGACACAGAATACAAATCCACCGTTCAAATGGGCTATCTCATATTAAGTCAATCCCTTGTTCAAAGCTCGCAATAGAAAATGGTCGCGTGTGGCAGTGTAAACTTGAAATTAACTACTTTTAACTAATCTATCACACGACAGACCCGTCTGAAAAGCATCCTCGATGGAGAATCATCGGTCACGGAATGTGCCATCTGGAAATGAACGTTTCATTTCCAGTGAACTACAGTTTGGTGTTCATCATATA
>NW_008776723.1:0-303 GCF_000715545.1 Opisthorchis viverrini
TTTTTTACTTCTAAATATTTCAACAGCTGGTTTCCATTTTCACAGCTTGGACAGTCCCACTGAATGGCGCCACCGAGGGTAACGCAAGCAAAAGCAGTCATCCAGATGGTTACCAAATTTCCGAAACTAATAGTGTTCGATCTGGGTAAGCTGCGATAACATCCTGATTATAGCCATGCATTTGATCCGTAGACTATACACTATGGCCTTACTGGTGTGATACACACTTAAAACCACCTTTGCGCAGAGAGTTTGAGGACCCTGTTGTTAGCTAATAGTTCTTTCGTTTCAGAGGTGACTTCA
>NW_008776724.1:0-303 GCF_000715545.1 Opisthorchis viverrini
AGCTCTTAAGTTCCCCTACCCCGAAGAACGACATTCTTCTCAGAGGTTTAGTCTCGATCCTGGTCATCAAAGTGACAAGCGGAATCGCAAATCCCCTAAAGGGGATGGAAAACATTTCGCAGCTACGACTGTCCTACTTCTCAACATGGACTATTTTCCCCGGAATTCGAAATACACAAACACTGTTCAGCATGGTGACTGAATTTCATTTATTTGTAGCGAGCTAAAACGTTCAAAATCCAATTTCACTTCTACTGGTTGTCTCCGACGCGTATTCGTGGTACTGACTAGTGAACCTGACGA
>NW_008776725.1:0-303 GCF_000715545.1 Opisthorchis viverrini
CCGTTTCGTGGAAAAATATTCAAAATGGCACTTGAGCATACCACTCGGAACTGTTGAATGAGATCATGGAACGTTTGCTACCGAAACGCTTGTTTGAGCGAACTAACTCGAGTGGTGAAAATCATCGAACGAGTTTGTTGTTTTCAACTCCTGCGTATGTACATGTTTTGATCCACTCTGGTTACTAAGAAATGCACGTCACGATTTACCGGAAGCCGGAGATAAGACTGCCTTTGCAGTATGATTACCAAAAAGCCGCTCTATTTTTTAGGACACAATTCATACAGCGAGATACTACCATGT
>NW_008776726.1:0-303 GCF_000715545.1 Opisthorchis viverrini
ACTTGGATGAAACGAACAACCGTCATTGGTCGAATGTCATTGGCACCTTAGCAGTACCACGAAACATTTGGCGAGTCACATGAGTCGAGACAAGTGGTTGCTCACCTGCGATGGCCTCATATAGAACGTTTCTGGATACACACCCGAAAAAAATAGGAAACCTGGCCATCTCTGGATAGAAAGACCCTTTGATACTTGCACACCATTGGTTAGTCTAACAACCGTTAAAACGCCAACTGTGTGCCGCTTGTGAAAGTGGGGCTAAACGAGGACCAAATAGCCTACAATGGTCACGTGATCGCT
>NW_008776727.1:0-303 GCF_000715545.1 Opisthorchis viverrini
TTTCCTCTAATTCGAACGAACATCAAAGAGCGCGTGGTCCCGACTACAGGACAAATAAAACAGTGCCGTAGCAATCGAATTACTGCGCTAATGGGAAGGAGGTTCGAGAAGTGGAGAATAAATGTCCTAGAAGCAAACAATGTGAGAGAACAAACCGAGGATCTAAGTTCAGGAACAACCATTGCCGTCGAAAAATTGATCGTTTAGAAAACCAATACGTGCGACCAGTGCGTGTTGGATGCAGATAAGACTGGTCCCAGCGGTCATCGCTCCCCAATTCAAGGATATATTTTCCATCTGCTG
>NW_008776728.1:0-303 GCF_000715545.1 Opisthorchis viverrini
TTGGCTTCAGCGACAATATAATTTGTCTCACGTCTGGCAGTGGAAACTGAGCAATAGTACGGCTTTTTCAGAAAATATCTACGGATGCAAGACTGTGCAAACTGAACCCACATAGACAATTATATCTCGTGCTTTGGCAGTTGGAGGCATGAACTTGTTGATTTCACCCCGGTTATACATACGCGTATTTTCACATTTTGCTGCTGTGTGCGGGAAAGAAATACCAAGTAGATCAATACAGCTTATCATCACTGCATGACTTGCTCCAAGCTCAGGGTGTGTAGCGCGTTTCTGTATGTATAT
>NW_008776729.1:0-303 GCF_000715545.1 Opisthorchis viverrini
TTTTTTTCAAACGATGGAGTATTCATCATGGCCAAAATGAACCGTCATCGAAACAACCATGGTCCGCGACCACTCACGAGTAAATAGATTTGACCATTTTTGGGGTAACTGAACGCTTTTTAGTCACTTCGTTTCGGTTGCTTTCATCCATCCTGGCGACAATTCAACAAGTTGATTACCAATAGCGCTCTTAATACATCACACGTCACATACATACACATCAAAGTTCTCGGTTTTCCAAAATAACCAGCGCTGATTCACTGTCCTTTGTACTAATATTAACAGAAGCATGTGGAGAAGATC
>NW_008776730.1:0-303 GCF_000715545.1 Opisthorchis viverrini
TTCAAGAAATCATCACTCAGTTCACCTTGGCACTCTTGTTATGCTTATCAGACTTTTCAAACTCGGAAAGCATTGTGCTACCAGCGGTGTATATCACGTGAACTTGATCATCACGTGATATTTCGTCTATTCATTATAGCCTCCCGAACACAAAGAAACGCAACAGATGGCTCAAGGTGAATAAGTTGCTCAAATTGCCAAGCGGCTATTAATGCCAAAATAGATACCGCAGAATGTGCGCTACGTGTAGAAATTGCGTTAAGGGGGCAAAACAACAAAGTAAACGCTTACGTTACAATGTTA
>NW_008776731.1:0-303 GCF_000715545.1 Opisthorchis viverrini
GCGCGTACGCGGCTTTTGCATCATGTTGACCTTTAAAAATCAGAACTATTAAACCGGTTTTGATAAATCCGCTTTAAACGGTGTACGGCGTTTGCGTTTTGGAACACAGCGTTCCGCTACTAAGTTGATCCTTATTGAAGCTGAAAGTTTAATTCAACCTCTGGCAATCGGTGGAAGTACAGGCCTCTGTGGTGGGTCAACCCGCTGCCCATCAGCTAAACTGTTCGTCGAACGAAGCAACAGATGGGCTACCACCGAATCGACAACCAGCTCTCTCCGTGCAGTCTGCTCACCAAAGTTACA
>NW_008776732.1:0-303 GCF_000715545.1 Opisthorchis viverrini
TATTTGAAAGCTTCATTATGAAAAGAATAAAGGAGGACGGAGAAGAGACTTAGCGCTAGCTAATACAGTCACTCCGAGATGCCTACACCATCTCACACCCACTCAGGTAATCTGGAAACTGACATGAACATCATTGACATTCATGGCTGTTTGGGAGGGGTGTTAGAGGTATCCCTTGTTCCGGTAGGTGGTAGTCGGAGAACCACCGTTTTTGGAGGAGGAAGTAACCTAGGGAATAATTCATGTGGAATATTCCTTACTGTTTAGAACAAGCCGGTCTGTGCATACGGAGAACAAATGAAC
>NW_008776733.1:0-303 GCF_000715545.1 Opisthorchis viverrini
TTGGATGCTGGGACAACCTAAAGTTCCCTGATTAATACCCTACTTATTTTGGGGGTCACATATATTTTCTGTTGCCATTCAGCAGTTTACTATCAATGTATTTCCCTAAATCAGTTTCCCATAGCGTGTCAGCCGTGTATTCTATGTCACTTGGTGTTTAACAAAAGCAGTAACATAAGCGGTAGCGTTTGACTTGGATGCCGTCCCGGGGCACAAACCTGCACAATGTATACACGTGCAAACTGTGCCGTTCGGTTGAAAACCACGCAAGTGAAATAAGCACTTCATTCCTTTAATATAAAT
>NW_008776734.1:0-303 GCF_000715545.1 Opisthorchis viverrini
CCGGTGAATCAGATACGGCAAGTTTTTGTTAATTTCGCCGCAGAATACCACGGCCACGATCGGCGTTGCTTTGCATAGAACGCATTAGACAGGCGCGATTGTCCATTAGCGCTAATCGCATGTCCTATGTGAAAACAATTGATTAAAAACACTAGTTAATAAAACGTACACACTCACAAATTAGTTGGCTATCATGGATTGGCAAAAGGATTTATTTTTAGAAAGCTACATGGGAACTATGTACATTGGTGGATAAATATCATACAAATATCAGAATATACGACCTCTTTTACTTGACATCCA
>NW_008776735.1:0-303 GCF_000715545.1 Opisthorchis viverrini
TGAACGAATGTCCAAAAGCCGTCCCAGTGTGATTGTTGTCCAGTTGAAATGGTGACTTGCTTGCAAGCCAGGGTTGAACTTGTACAGAGCCCATGCCTTGTGTAGGATAAACAACTCGTGACCCATTTCACAGGATATTCGACTCAATTGGATCTTTGAAAATGCTTTATTGTGAAACAAACATTACATTAGGGGTCTGAAGAGTCGCTGGAAGTTTGTCTGTTCACTGAAAAACGAAGAAAAACAGATGTATTGTTATGGAAATGTATTGTATTGGGTTTTTCTAATTCAGTAGATAATTAA
>NW_008776736.1:0-303 GCF_000715545.1 Opisthorchis viverrini
CCCTTTGATCGTGTATTTTTTCGCACATGGTGTTTACGTCGATCTCAAACAAATCTAAAGCGCGAGAAGAAGCTCCCTGCTTACACGAAGGAGCGAAGATAAAAGTCAACCCGATACATTGGTTGTGGAGGCATACAGACTGATTTCGTTGCCGCAGTTTTTCCTGCTTTAGCTTATGGGTTTGTTAGCCCTCGTGAAAGGCCTCCATGAATATCTTCAATCACTGAATGGGGGATGGTGGAAATGAAGCACCTTTGAGATGAAGAAAGAATATTTCAGCAGTAGTCTCCTTTCGTCTGTTGG
>NW_008776737.1:0-303 GCF_000715545.1 Opisthorchis viverrini
GGCTTTCCTGTTGAGATTTTGGTGAAGCATTGGGTTCCGAGTGTTCTGAAGTTACTCTAAGGAATCTAACCTTCCTGATAATTACAAGCTCTATTGAGGGCGGCAGGGTTGTTATTTCTACTAAGTTGCAAGGTATAAGTGACGGGATGAAGAATTGGGCTAGAAGAAGGATCAATTTCTCAAAACAAGCAGCTTTACATCACCAATATTCCTACTTACTAGATCTTCGTTAAGGTTACATCCATGAATGCACATTTGAAGAAGCACTAGGCCATTGAATTCTAGGTATCAAATCCATGTTAC
>NW_008776738.1:0-303 GCF_000715545.1 Opisthorchis viverrini
CTTTGATTTGAGTCATCACGAATCATGGATCGCATGCCGCATGTCGGCCCGTCCTTGACGCACTAAGAACGGTGGCGGCCGGTGCATGTGGTCCTCTAATTTGGAGGTATTCCAAGATTGTTCGATCTTTCATGAGTCGTGGATTACTTATGAGCCCCCGAAGTTGGTTATCCTGGCGCATGCATCCACGCAATCTGAATTGTGCAGCCCGCTTTACGCGGTTTGCGACCACTCACCCACCATGTATTGTGTTCACGATATCTTCGAATCATAACTACCCCCATATGACTTCCATGGCGTTCC
>NW_008776739.1:0-303 GCF_000715545.1 Opisthorchis viverrini
GTAGCCGGTTCTAAAAGGCATAGAATGATCCACCCACTCGAATTTGTGCATCATTCGGCTCAATCTATTGTCCTCGGCAATTAATTCCATCGTCTCCGTGGCAAATCGGGGGTCTATAAGCGAAATCTTAGGCCGTTCAATATCTATCACTGGCTTGGTTCTTTCGGATGACTGACAGGCTAACATTAAGTTGGGGCAATAGCTTCGTTTTCGTAAAACGTTACTGAACACCAATCTGTTTTGCTTAATGTTCAAGAAGCTTAACTGAGGTATACACTTCAAAATTGTGTTGATTGAACCCAC
>NW_008776740.1:0-303 GCF_000715545.1 Opisthorchis viverrini
CAATCATGAAAGCTGAGAAGTCTGTGTTTCATCGATACTGATAACGGGACCTTTCAAAATTATCGTCCTGTTGAGATTTTACGTATTCAACTCTTTGCGGATCCATTTTTATTGCTGGTTCATCTGTTGTTGACAAAGTACTCTTCAAATTCATACAGGATTAAGGAGGTCTGGCAAGGTAACTTGTTTAATGGCCTTTCATAGTAATCACGGTAAGGAGCAACTTTCAGATCAGCTTAACTGCTTGACTTAGGCAGAGTAGTTCTGTGTTCTGGAAGATGATAAAACGACCCAGCCTTAGTT
>NW_008776741.1:0-303 GCF_000715545.1 Opisthorchis viverrini
CAAAACCGACCCGGGAAACTTGGACGAAATCCTCGATCCCGTATATCAATCTGTGTATCCGTAGCCAAACAAGCCGGCTGATCTCTCGACCAATCAACTGCGAGTTCGCCTTATCGGCCGTAGCAGCGGCTACTTGTGAGCGGAAAGGTGTTAGCATTGCAGAATTCGCTCGAGCATTCTCCCAACAAAGTAAACTTAACCTGGACATTACTAATCTCCAGTGTTCTGAAGCCTCCGATGTCCGTATTTTCTGTCAAGTGCAGCAAATGTCATCCCATACCTGGACATTTCCTTCTCTCTCTG
>NW_008776742.1:0-303 GCF_000715545.1 Opisthorchis viverrini
CAACGGACATTAGCCAAAATGTATGACACAGTATGATCGGCACTCGGAAATAGGTTCGTAAAAAACATGGCTTTACGGAAGTTCCAGATTAGGCAGTTTGCTGCTAACAGTTTGCTGTTAGCAGTTTACTATCTAATCTCTTCTGTTCATTTCAGTATATCAGAAGCCTACCTATCACTACACCCGAAGGAGGCGGTGTGACTTTCTACCGGGACATATATAATCTACTAAAGGCTTAGTTGCCCGCTTTTCACCTCGTTGATAATCCTATAGGATATTATGACGCGCCCATTTGTTGTGCAC
>NW_008776743.1:0-303 GCF_000715545.1 Opisthorchis viverrini
AATTCCGTAATAAATCCCACCTTCCATCGAATCAGGGCGGGGTTACGAAAAAACCATATATTACCCGCAGGCCTCGTCAGTAGTATCTGCCGTTAGACATGGAGGGCTGTTCTACGTGCCTCCTTCCGAATGGCTCAAACGACTAAGCGGAAAAACGTATGGCCCAGAAGAAGGGCGTGAAAGAGATTACAAAGTGTGCAAGTCCGTCTTGGACGATTGGGTCCTCATGGCCTCCTCCTGTGCCTGGCTGGAGACCCTGCAGGAAAAGTTGCTTAGTCAGTCAGTGTTATGTGTGCTGTCAGC
>NW_008776744.1:0-303 GCF_000715545.1 Opisthorchis viverrini
AGTGGATAAGTGGATAATTGAATTTCCAACATGCTGTTGTATCACCAGACACCGAATAAAAGAAAAACAGAAATAATGATCTCAATAATTTCGAAGATTGTTGTCCGCTCCAAAACCCCAACTCTCCTTCGGTTTCATTTAGGGACGTGCGAGATTCTCCTGCATGCCCAAACGAAATGAAAATATACTGACTCCCTGTTGAGGCGTTGATTTAACCTCAAATTGGACTAGTCATTTGCTGCATCCAGAATATTCGTAGTCATGGGATCTTTTCGATGTTTACCTCAACGTTTTTCTTTCCTT
>NW_008776745.1:0-303 GCF_000715545.1 Opisthorchis viverrini
TCCCACAACTGAACCAGTGCGTGAATGCCGTTGGAGTTTTATGCCGACCTATTTAAACCGAAGTAACGACAGACAGTGGAATGATCAAGCAGGCTACGCGATAATCCTAGTAACCGGTAGCTGGTTGGTTGTACAACAAGTGCTTGCCAACAAGGAGATTTGGGTGGCATGTAAAGACCAACTTGACAACCAGAAAGAGCATCCGAATTTACGGTAAGTGGCACTATCCTAAGCAGGGCTCAGTTACAAAAGCCGCAGAGAAGTTATCCCCCCTACAAGCTGAGCCAACTAATGGTGATAAAA
>NW_008776746.1:0-303 GCF_000715545.1 Opisthorchis viverrini
TTGGTATTATTCCTACCCACTTCGCTCTGAACTTTTTATAGGTCAGGATGCGTGTATGAATGAACCATCTGCCTGCCTAGAACCAGTGAGCAACCAGGATTTGTGGGTACTTGATGAGATTCACGTAAATCACTATGGTTCATTCTTTCTATCTAGTCATGGCAACAAACGCCAATCAGAGGCTGAGCACGTTTCAGCCACCTTATTTTGTTCATTTCGAAGGCTGAGGCGACCACATGTTTAATGTGTGCAATACTTTCAAAGAAAATATCTAACCAAGTGAAACTTTTGATTTACTGATGA
>NW_008776747.1:0-303 GCF_000715545.1 Opisthorchis viverrini
GGGAGAGGAGAAACGTGGGGAATTTTGATTGTCAACGTAATGGATGATGAGTCCGGGTAAATGATGACGGGACGTGCCATGTAGCCGTTCATCCCTCTCTGTTAACGAGATAGTTAGAACTAATCTTGTTAAAAGGAAACTTCAGTCGGTCCCACCATATTGGAACAACCATTATCAAAAATTGATCTTTAACTCACTCTTGACTGGACCGCTGTCACGAAACAACCACACACGTTGTTGCTCCACCGTCTCATCGGTAGGTCACCGGTGGTTGTTTCAAGATACACGGAAATTCCAAAGTCT
>NW_008776748.1:0-303 GCF_000715545.1 Opisthorchis viverrini
GGTAATGTGACTTGTGATAAAACGTGAACGGCTGAAAACTGGCAAACTCTGCAGATGGTTCTGCAGGTGTAATATTTTATGGAACTTGCTAGAACCCTCAATCGTGGATGCAAAATATTCAGCAGTGTCACCAGTGCAACCAGATTTTGCCTCGTATATTCCGTCCGGCTGGGCGGACACCGGATTCTGTGTTTTCGGATTGTAGGAATGGCTCTTTCGAGTAATCGTCGCTATAGACATTAATTTCACTCGGATGACTCTCACTAAGTTAGAACTTGAGGCTTTCAGATGACACTAACCCCT
>NW_008776749.1:0-303 GCF_000715545.1 Opisthorchis viverrini
CTGAGCATCTCTGAGCTATACTCAACGCAACAAAAATTGTATATGGGTCCTTAGATGACGAATGCAGATTGTCCAACAGATTGCAGCTCTGGTTCGTTCAAAACTTGTATTCTCATCCCTTTTGTGTCCCTCCTCTCCTGGTTGTTCGACATCAAGCCCGGGAAGTACTTAACTCGGGTTGGGCTATTACTTAGAATGCATCAGATGGGTAGTGGCATGCAGGTATTTGGACTCGATACACTTTAATGTGAAGTGAGCATTACTCTGCCAGTGCAAGCTAGACGCGCTTGGTTTCCCATGCCT
>NW_008776750.1:0-303 GCF_000715545.1 Opisthorchis viverrini
CAAACGGTCTCGCATCGGTTCCGTCCTCCTACCAAGAAGAAATCGATACAACTGCAAGGTTATTTCGAAGCGAGAAATTTTTTACCAGAGAAGTACTCGTGGGATACGGCCGCGGAGTTACTTTGGGAGGGATGGGAGGATGGGATAGGAGGCCTGTTGCAATTTCGGCGTTCCTCATACGTCTTTGTGTGTGAATAGTAAATAGCTTTTGGCAAGGCAAAATCTCCTCCTTCTCTGTGGCATTTTGGTGTTTCCCACTGTTCGCAATGCAACAGTCAAGTATCTATGATCCTCTGTCGCTAT
>NW_008776751.1:0-303 GCF_000715545.1 Opisthorchis viverrini
AAAAATATTGTAATCAAGATGAGGTGACCCCACATTTTGGACACGGATATCCAAGATGCCATATGGTTTTACCTGAACCTGATCTGGAAATGTCCCGTTTGTTCGTCGTTGATCCAGATGGTATTCATCTGTTCTTTTCTCTTGGTGATCAGCGTGCAAATGTTTCATCACCAAGTGGAAGGATATAGTAAGTGAATATTTGGGTCGGCGGTTCATCCACACGTGTCTGATATTATGCAGCTGTTACTGGCTGAAGGGAGCAAACATTTCTCGGGGTCCAAATGGTCCATTTCGAACTGTGCT
>NW_008776752.1:0-303 GCF_000715545.1 Opisthorchis viverrini
CAGGTGGGACAGGATTCGTTTAGAAAAAAAGATTGCCGGAACAGCTACACACCACATGTTATGATTTACATCTTTATAGAGGCAATGCATGGATTCGCAAATTGTACAGAATTTTTCACGAATTCCGACTGCTTAGACAGGATCCAATCGGACACAGTTGGGTTGGAACGCACTCGTTGTAGTCGAGAATAAGAAATGAGCATCCTAATGTGAACACAAAATATGTATTGTCGGCTGTTTAGTCCAAGCCCAAAAACCTCGTATGAAGAGAAAGGTGACGAATGCTTAATTTTTCCGAGTTTT
>NW_008776753.1:0-303 GCF_000715545.1 Opisthorchis viverrini
GCGATCATCGGCTATCGCCGGCTAAACGCTTCTAGATTAGAATCATGTGCCCTTCCAAAAAACACCGCGGAGTGAACAGGCATAAACCGAGCTTGGAAATTCGTTCTATCTTACTGCTCAACGCCGCTTTCAAACCATATATTTGATTGAAATTCTGAATGCTATTTCAAAAGACAGAAATTTATGTTGCTTAATTCCCATATTTGAAGGAAGAACAAGGAGACACATAGAGCCAGAATAGTAAGCCTCCATGTTCAGCAGCAATTGTTTGAATATTTTTTGAATGCATGTAGGCAACGGCAT
>NW_008776754.1:0-303 GCF_000715545.1 Opisthorchis viverrini
AACGGGTATTCAATCTAACAAATATCCTTAGTCTAGTGACTTAAGGCAACACAAATCCTTGCATATGCTGCTGCAGCGGACGTGAGCAGCCAGAAGCGAGTGGAGAACGATGGGGCGGTTAGCTAAGCTATTGTGCTTGCATCTTGAGTTCTTGCTTCTCATACGCAACACACATCAGTGTGAAGTTATTTAAGTATGAGAGCAAGAGCACCTTGATTGCTTCAGAGGGCGAACATTAAGAGTGGGCAAAGAGACTGAGTGTCGGAGTTTAGAAATTTACATTAGTATGTCCGAGGCTGTCGG
>NW_008776755.1:0-303 GCF_000715545.1 Opisthorchis viverrini
AACTTTGGTCGTGCGGTAGTGAAGCATCAGTGTTTGGGCAGTGGTGTTATACTACCGATGATAATGCGTACCGGATACGGAAAGAAACAAAAAACCGCGCGTGTTGAAGATTACGCGATACAGTTACGTCAACCGCAGGCGCAGTTTCTGCTTCCTCAGCGTCTACCAGCCATGAGCCTCCTTATCACCAAGCCTGATTTCTGGACCAACAACCGTGCATCCAAACGTCCAGATCGCCTGGAAACCCCAGAACGTCTAACTCATTTACACCAGCTAACCCTGAATCCGGTAAACTTCACGGGA
>NW_008776756.1:0-302 GCF_000715545.1 Opisthorchis viverrini
AGATGCTGCAGCGAAGCATCATAGACGGTGCCGCCAAACGCGTCGGCCAAACAACAGCTTTTTGTCCGTGCCGCTGATGTCAAGTGAAGAATACAATCAGATAAACGACATTGCTTGCAGAATATGACTTCTGACAGACAACTTGGGGAGAGCCCTCGAGGAGCGGAGAGAAGCAAATTCCAGATGAATGTGCCTTTCTGGGCATTCTAATACGGACGAATGTAAAATAGGGGTGGAAACATGGTGGGCACCGGTGGTTTCTTGCTGCTGTTGAGTTGTCGGCAACAGTTGCAGCAGTGAAA
>NW_008776757.1:0-302 GCF_000715545.1 Opisthorchis viverrini
AGTGAGTGTGGCAACCACAGGGAGATCGGCTTGATTCGGTCGTAACGAGATTGTTGACATCACTTGTGCTTTGTCACCTTACGCTGGCTCGTAAGCCACTGACTTGAGAGCAACAAGCGCAATTTCGGCCTCTTAGGGAGTGCGTTGACCGAATCCCCACACACCGTTGGGCGCTAGAACAAGGTCACACGTATAAGCGACCCACAGTTCCAGTGTTCCTGGATTTCTAAGGCGCTTTTGACTCGGTTGATCGGTCTGTTCTACTTGACACGCCTTCCCACCAAGGAATACCCCGGAAGTTT
>NW_008776758.1:0-302 GCF_000715545.1 Opisthorchis viverrini
GTATTTAATGTGCGAATGAGAGTATTTGTGCCTATCAGGTAGGTCCAATTCCGGAAGATAACCTTATGATGGTCGAAATCCAATGCGACCCTAAAATGCCACCAAAATGTGGAACAGGGAACCCGGCTAGCATCCAAGACTGTCCATCATTCAAGCAATTTAGCGAAAGCCGAGGAGCGTTCATGCACGCCCAAAAAGCACGATCAAATGCGGTTAGCGTTCGGGCATCTCACATTCGCACGATTGATGTTGATATTTGTCCACTAGTCGCTTATCAGACAGCTGATCAAATGTGGAAGGTG
>NW_008776759.1:0-302 GCF_000715545.1 Opisthorchis viverrini
TTGCGCGGTTCGGTAAATCCTGGGTTAACTACTAGATTTCCTATAAATGATTCATGATCGGACACGTGCTCATTCCATGTCGGAGGCAGCAGAACGCGCTTCCAAACCTGATGTGGCCATGCACTCACGTGACAGAAGATCGATACCTTTCAAAGTATAGGGCCCTGAAATTACACATTTCGAACGATTGTTCTGTCTCCCTTGGTTGATATGACGGTTCCGTAACACTAGAGGTGGCTATGTTGTTCCACATGTTTACCCCTCTAAGTTAGATGAAAGTTGCATTCATAAAGGCCATATAT
>NW_008776760.1:0-302 GCF_000715545.1 Opisthorchis viverrini
GCCCTTTAAAATAGCGCGTGGTCGTCGTATCTGTTGCATTCGCCCGCATTCCCTTGTTTGGAATGAAGCTGTTGCGTACCATAGTCAGTAAGTTATATCTGGCACCAGGCACTGGAACGGGGTCTACAGTATGTTGCCATAACCTGCCCTAAACGATCGCCTAATTCTGTGCGGAACCGAAACAATCATTTTGCCGTTTGATTTGGTGTGTTGGCTGGATTCACAGAGCCTGCGGTTTTGCTTGTATGTCATTGGGTGCCAGTGATGTGTCCCGGTGAAACACATTCCTTACAATAGAAGAA
>NW_008776761.1:0-302 GCF_000715545.1 Opisthorchis viverrini
TCACATCACTCATGCGTAACTAGATTCGCCTGTTCAAACTCCTGCCTTTGGATCTATCCAACATGCACTGGTGACGGAGTGCATGTTAGATGTGCGGAGTTCGGACCCCGGTATGGCCTAGGATGAGCACTGCTGATGAGGTCTAATGAGATTGAAATTTGACTTCAGTGCTCGCCTCCTATAGAGTGAACTCACGAGAATGATTGCACCAGGACAATAGGACCACTGTTCAAACGAGAGCGCTGTGAGTGTGCAGTGAGCCTAAATCAACGGAAACTCAGCATCGGTATGCTGGTCAGTTG
>NW_008776762.1:0-302 GCF_000715545.1 Opisthorchis viverrini
TGCTTTTGTGGATGAATTGAATTGAGAATCAAGTAATCCACAAAATGACATACCAATGAAGATTCTGTGCACACTTAACTGTGGCCTAATGTAAACAAGGTTCATTTTGTTTGTATTCCACCTTTGAAAGATCTGTCAGAATAATGGAAAAATGTGTAGAAATCAAGACCAAAATTATCTAGTTGAAAACGTAGTAAAGTTTGTCGGCTTTATTAAGAAACCGTTCATCGGATTTTGCACGACTTTTGAAGAGAGTAATGCTAGCCAATAAAAAGTCCATCAGGTAAAATAAGACATTCTTC
>NW_008776763.1:0-302 GCF_000715545.1 Opisthorchis viverrini
TCGCCCAGTACGGTGAAGGCCCATGTGCGAGTACGAGACGCACGCCACTCATTACTGTGACCACCCAGATTTCCGTGAGAGAGACAGCTACGTCCAATGTGTGGTTTCCCGGATGACGACGTACACCACCAATCAATTTCTCATGCACATTGGAGTGTGCACGCCGAATCCGGTATACTATCAGTAAGATCGCTTCAAGGTGAGCAACCCGTTGTTGGCAACAGTCAGTTTGTGGTACAAACCACAGAATGTTCTCCGACAGTTAGCACTTCAGCCGGAACCCGCACGTGCATATTTTACCA
>NW_008776764.1:0-302 GCF_000715545.1 Opisthorchis viverrini
CTCTCTCTCATTTGGAATCCCAAAATGGCAAAATCTGATTGGATGTCTTAAAAGAATGTAACTGAAACTAGCGTGGTTTGATTCGACTGATAAAATTAAAATTCTGACCAATGTTATCAAAAATATTTCTCTGATCGATGTGCGAAGTCATTCCATATAACAATGTATAACCCTAAAACGTTTCTATCATCAAAGTAGAGGCGACTGATTCATATAAAAAATTACCAATGCCGGAAGGAATGTAACCTTACGAATCTTTCTCAGGTTTGGACATCGCACTGTCACTCTTTTGCTGAGACTAT
>NW_008776765.1:0-302 GCF_000715545.1 Opisthorchis viverrini
CTTTATACAGTAGTTCTGTAGCAGTACGCCATCCTCCCAAAAACTCATCTTTTTGGCCTGTTTATTTCCATTGAAATTTTACTCGTGGTTTATAGAAACTAAATATCCCAGCTCGATCCATTTTTCGCGTGTTTTGCGTTGCTCTTTGTTACTGCGTGGTCCGAATAGTTAAGCATCCCATGGAATCTTCCATCACACAATGGCCTCAACTCCTAAGTTTTATATCTGGTCGAATTATACCGGTCCTGCGATCATTTTTTACTGTTAGATTGTACGAGGTTCATTAGTTGGCCCGTCTTGCG
>NW_008776766.1:0-302 GCF_000715545.1 Opisthorchis viverrini
TCGGCTGAAGTTTATTCTTCCACTGAGATCCGTAAATAATGTTGATAGTGTGAGGAGATTTGGGATGTTGTGCAAATTTCATGCGGTACATGAAGCCAATCAATGGTGTAAAGCCGAGACGAACTGTAAAGCTGCTTCATCCTTATTGGGAAACATCGGGAGAGTGCATCTGACGAAACGCCGAAGGGACTGTATACCGCGAATTTCCGTCCACTATTTTGAACACGTAACCGTTCCGCCACGAGTGGTTGATAAGCAGCTTGATGGACTCAAACTTAGACAGGGTATAGCGCCGCTCATCC
>NW_008776767.1:0-302 GCF_000715545.1 Opisthorchis viverrini
CCTTGTAGACCATTTTCTGTGAAGATGACGTCGCGAAGGTACTGTGGTGGTCCGCGTACCTCAGTAATTCATTGAGTTGTACTGTCGGATGCCCATTCAACATCCATAAGGTCGATAGATGAAGGTCTGACAAACAGTCCTGGGTATCCAGATTGGGAATTCAAAGAAGTGTGACAATTTACTTCTTAAAATTTGGGCTACTCGAGTAATCTCCTCGGCTACCGCTGCCCTGTTGCAGGATTTTGTTAGCCTGTTTAGTATTGGATGCCCCGACTGTATCTCAGCCTGCGTACAACCGCGAA
>NW_008776768.1:0-302 GCF_000715545.1 Opisthorchis viverrini
TCTGACTGTAAAAGTATGATCATGCCTGACGTGAAGTCCCCCACTAGTTTGTAATAAGCATTAATAGTATTATTAAGCCAACTGCTGTGGAATATGTATTGAGATTTTTAGTTGTAGATGAAGCGACTGTTGACCTCTTTAGCAATCTAGGAAATTTTCTTATGCACTTCTCGTCGCTAACTATGTAATTCGATCGGGGCAACATTGTACTCAAACAGACGGTAATTGTTTTGACTAACTGGCCTTGTGAGCCAGTCAACATCTGCCCGGTCTGCTCGGGCGTTGTGAGTGTTCAGTCCATT
>NW_008776769.1:0-302 GCF_000715545.1 Opisthorchis viverrini
GTGAAAAAGTTTGACCGGGAAATATGGCTCTCTCAGGCACGGTATTAAATCACCAGTGTTATTATGTGGTGCCAATGATGACGATAGTTTTGGCGGGCACGAATTCGATCTCAATGCTCCAAGCCTGCAACCAAAACGATGTTACAGATACAATTGAAGATCACTAACGAGGAAAGATCATGAAAACTGCCATAAACGTCCCCAGTGTTACGAACTACTGCACCTTCTTTAGAAATCCTGCCCGCATACCAGCATTCCTGATGTTTCACTAGGAAAGCTTCGGTGACGGTGTAACGGTGGAT
>NW_008776770.1:0-302 GCF_000715545.1 Opisthorchis viverrini
TGGATGATTTATCATCTGGTGGAACCACCGGTCAAACAGTGGCCTATTCGTCAAAAGCCGATGATTGTAGCGTCTGGTTTAAACAAACCGTGAAATGGACCGTGTCACTCTTGGAGTCCCATGCTGATAGTTCACTTGCTGGTGCTGATCTTCTGGAATTGGTCCGGGAGTTGCAGCTTGGCGTCCTGACATCGGAGCAAGTCCTGTCACTTCTGGATCTTCACGGTTCCAAGATATTTTCACGCACACGGAAACTGCTTACCGAAGCTGTCATCAGCTAGCCCATTGGGTGCCGGTCAACC
>NW_008776771.1:0-302 GCF_000715545.1 Opisthorchis viverrini
GGGTTACACGGTGTGGTAGCCCGACTGTATTCGTTCCTGGTGTCTGACAGACAGTTTGTGGTCCAACCAACCAATGATCCACCTGGTTTCAAAGGATCAAGACTGTCTCGCACCTACTTAACACCAAAAGTCTATTTCCCTGAGCTTCAGTACATCCCACTTGTACTTTTCTGACAGACTCCGTACTTGTTCTAGTACCTTCCTTCTAAAGACAGATGATTGGAGAAAACTGTTCTTTTTCGGAATGGGTATAGAGGGAAAGTATTGTCCAATGGCATATTAGGACTACCGTCGTCCTCAGA
>NW_008776772.1:0-302 GCF_000715545.1 Opisthorchis viverrini
CGTCAACATTATATCTTTATTTGTCACAAATTAGACGCCAAATGCACTCATTTGTTCAGTAATTTGGTCTTAACGGGAAACTAAACTGAATTTCAGATGCCTCTCTCGTTTATGCCATTCAAACGGAATACAGATGAGTCTCCCGTCACAGTTAAGACAGTGCGCAATTGAGTGTACTGGGCGAATCGCGTCTAGTTTATGTTCAAGTAGGACATAGTGTTGACGGAAACTAGTTGACTGCGTGTACCTTGTGAACCGGACGAAACCGTCATGGTCTTTCGAAGGGCTTGTGAGCGGTGTTC
>NW_008776773.1:0-302 GCF_000715545.1 Opisthorchis viverrini
TCTCAGTCGCCCATAATTTCCCACTTGTTCTCCGCTCACAACGCCCCCATTTCACATACGGTCTCGTCAATCTCTGACCAGGTTTAGAGTATGCTTGTTCGTAAACCTCACTGGAGCGTGTGGTATACCTACCGATATTTGACATGCAGCGGATATTTTTCGATGTGTTTTGTACACGGGATCTCAACATCCTGATAGTGTTCAATCAGCTGCCTATGTCTTTGTTACACCGGCGTCTGCATCAGATCTCGCACATTAGGTTTTCTACATGCGTTTTGTCTAACCGAAAATTGTTTCCAAAC
>NW_008776774.1:0-302 GCF_000715545.1 Opisthorchis viverrini
GTTTTACCAACCTAGAAATAAGGTTGTCCCAAACCATAATATTCAGAATGTTATACCATGAGTCTTGGTCTTCCTACTCATTTTTTGTCAGTAGGTCGGAAACGTCTATTGTTTTCAGTATCGTGAAAGGTCCATTTTGAGTGCAGTGTAGGACGCATTTCGGTGGATATTAGGGCATCTGTTATCCAATGCCCATACGTTAGCATGGTCCAATGTGGGTTTACGAAGTCGCGCCAGCACCTAGTAGGGTGTTCCCATCTTGATAGAATTTCGAACTTACTCCTGGTTAACATCAAAATCTC
>NW_008776775.1:0-302 GCF_000715545.1 Opisthorchis viverrini
AATTTTCAGAAATGTAATTTCGAAACGGAACTTGCGAATTCCACTTCTACATTCACGGAAAAGCGACACCACGACAAATATATCGCAGGGTACAAGTGAGAAGATGAGGTTCTGTGTGTTCGAGTGAATAGGATGTGCATGATATTCCTGACAACCTTGTGGTTTCGACTTATCGCACTGCTGTGCGATAACCGTGTGCTTGAGTCCGATCAGTGAGGCCGTTGTCTGGCACTCACGGAAGCGAGTTGAACTCAACTCAATCAACCTGGCCCCTGATGTGCCTTACACCTTCACAACTCAAA
>NW_008776776.1:0-302 GCF_000715545.1 Opisthorchis viverrini
TCAGCCAAAACCTGGAGTAGATAACTGCAGCAGTTTGATTCAGTTCCATGTTTTACACTTGAATACACAGCAAACCGTTGTTGCGTTGCCAAGTGCTAAAGAGAGACCGCTAAATTTGCCATGGTTCGCTCTGTTCAGTAACAAATATTTGGGAAGTTTGGGTACTCAGAATGAACTTTTGCTTTGCATCATTTCTTTTAGATGGCCTTTGGCCAAGAATATTGTTTTTATTCAATATTTTCTGATACCATGCTACTTACGAGCTAAGCACAGAAAGGATGTTACAGGCGTACGTTCATTAT
>NW_008776777.1:0-302 GCF_000715545.1 Opisthorchis viverrini
GACTGTTCTGTGCGAACCTAGGCTCCGTAGCTGCCATAAAATTCCCGGGATCCACCATCCATGTTTCTTCTTTTGGCGTCATTCTGATTGATTACTACTTTGCTCTGATTTCAGTCAGATCCGAGACTGGCCCATGAGAAATGGCGACTCGACGGTCTGCTTGAGTCAGTGGAAATGGTCCGAAAGTGGATAGTTAGACGCTTTGACTTACTTCAGGTGAGTGATTCTACCCAACGTATCTTAGTTTGGAAAGTTCAGCAAAGAGGTGCTAAGGGGATGTAACTCTACTTTTATCCGAGTAA
>NW_008776778.1:0-302 GCF_000715545.1 Opisthorchis viverrini
AGACTAAGTAATTCCGACGATTTTTAATAACCATTTATTCCTGTGGAAAAGGGTGATGAAGCCGATGGTCGCATTCTGAAACAGACGCGTACTTTCCAGTATGGTCGATACGATGTTCTGGACGAAGTACATCACGCCACCACAAGCGAGGTGAAGCATATTTTGATTCGGTAATCGGAGCATGAGCGAATACTTGGGTCTTTCAGTGCAAAAGCCTCGAATGGAACTCGAATGCTTCGTTTTAGATGTAGGCATCTGCGTGCAACCAACAGCATTGATTCTCCGGTCCCTTCAGATATAAT
>NW_008776779.1:0-302 GCF_000715545.1 Opisthorchis viverrini
CCTTTAAAACAGTCCAACCGAGATGTCTTTAGAAAATACGTTCATCTCCAAATAAAAGCCGGAATGCGAAGTCGGTGTGTTAATTTTCCTTTAGTAAGCCGCCAAATAATGACTTGACCATTTGCAAATCGTTTTATTCAGACAATAAAGAAGTTTACGAATTCCTTACCTTCACTGTGCTTAAGCGATTACGTACTACTTAGTTCCAAGAGGAAAATGACCATTGCAGAAAAGATAAAGCAGATTTCTCCACAAGCCACGGTTAATAAGGTAACTCAAAGTAAATTTTGATGATTTAGTGA
>NW_008776780.1:0-302 GCF_000715545.1 Opisthorchis viverrini
GAGCAAACCAAGATCGACCGACCACAAGTCATACAAGTCCGAGGAGATATTTAATCATTCACAACTGCGCATATTTTAGTAATATTGAAAATTCTGTATAGTGGCGAATGATGCTTATGATGCAATAATAACGCATGGTCAGCAATGGATAAACCGGGATTCTCCTTCAGAATAAAGCAGATTATTTTGACTGACTTCTGGGTGGCTTACTCAAAGTGATTATATGCCAAATAACTTACCAGAATACGAAACACGTATTTCGTAAATCCGAAGACGGCGACCTGCAAAACTAGAATTCTGGC
>NW_008776781.1:0-302 GCF_000715545.1 Opisthorchis viverrini
ACGGAATCAGTTAAGCACGCACGGGAACAGTGTGTGCAAACCACCACGGTGATTGTTTTCTTAATATAAGTAAGATTGCTCAAGTTTGTATAGCTTTTAATGATTTCGTGGAATGACATGCCGGTGTCAGTTTTATCTCTGTGCGTTAATTAACTTAGATAATGAACGACACGCCTATTGACCATATGTATTCTCGTATTTAAAGAAACACCCAAAATGGACCGTAAGTACTATCGTCATTATCGCCTTACAAAAAATGCTTCGCGTGAAATTACCAGTGTGTTTTCTGTCTAGCAATAAGT
>NW_008776782.1:0-302 GCF_000715545.1 Opisthorchis viverrini
TCAGAAGGCTTACCCAACGATCAAGCGTATACTCGATGAACACCTCCTGGAAGCGCGATGGTTATGCTACTGAAGTCCGAGGGGAAAGACTTAAAATAGTCTGCCGCTTGGCTCAAGTTCAGCCACCACCAAGCTTATGGCCAAAACGGTGCTTGTTTTGGACCACTGCGCTCCTCGAAGCACGCTAACGCAGCCGGCCATGGCTCAGAGTTGCAGTTTTTACTCAGCCATTGCACGCTCTTGGACTGCCAAAATTAGTTATACCCAAGAAGAGGCAAGCCTCGTGTGGGCGTGGTACGTTC
>NW_008776783.1:0-302 GCF_000715545.1 Opisthorchis viverrini
GCAGCCCATTTGCCATCATCTTGTGTGTGTCGTAGTTGATGATAAAATACTTTACCTCATAGAATCTGGAGAGGAAGTTAAAGTACTACTGCAGATCGAGTATAGATTGTAATCCCCGAGGAAAGATTGCCCTTAGAAGATATTTTAAGTTTGTTCCTCTATGGTCTCTTCTTTTGGAGGATGGGAGACAGAAAAAAGCGAACGACTTCAGAACACAAGACAGTTCAAATCAATTTGCATTTCAGTTTCTGTCTGTAACAAACACTGTTCTTTTTCCTCTGTTCACTGAGTAATTCTAAAAA
>NW_008776784.1:0-302 GCF_000715545.1 Opisthorchis viverrini
CATGTGGAAGACTGTTTGGATTCAAAGTTTGAAGCCACGATCGACATCGAGCTCAGAAAACCACCATCATACGAGCGCCCATCGTCACAGGCTGATGAACAGGCATTATCCGTTGTAGAGTCTCCGCTGAGACTGACGGATAGACGTCATGAAATCGCTGGTAGAGGCAAGTCGCGGAGGAGAAGTGAACTAACAGTTGTCAATGAGTCGGTGGGAGTGGAATGTTGATACTCACGGCGATTGAACCATGCCTTAACGGCGTCGGAGCGTTGGTGTCATCATCATCATCATCACTGTCAGCT
>NW_008776785.1:0-302 GCF_000715545.1 Opisthorchis viverrini
AAATAGAATCACGTGTTCACCACTTGTAAACTGCAAGACTTTAGTGATAGTCTCATTCATGTCGATCCCTTCTTCCTCTCCATATACAACCTAGATGCGGATCTCAAAATACTTGTAAAAACTTCGAACATTTCTGGCGCTGGAACAGACTGTGGTATATTCATCCAACTCTTCGGTGAACACGGGGATTCCGGACCCTGGAGACTCACTGAGTGTCAGAATAACCCAACACCATTCAAGAACAATGCGGTGAGTTAAATATGCCCACATGAACAAATTATGGATTTGTCCACCGTATAGAG
>NW_008776786.1:0-302 GCF_000715545.1 Opisthorchis viverrini
ACTCACGTGCATTGGCGTGTATCGTTTCACTTGTTAAAACGAAATAACTCTGCATACAGGAAGACACAAATCAACAGTAAATTGAGATTGGCTAAGCAAGAAATTAAAATTATTTTTAAAAACCTGGTGAATGATTCATATAAAACACCTTTTACACTAACTTGAAGCTAAATCACGTCAATTTACCGTTTATCATCAAATTTCGAGACCCTACGAACCAATTTGTGACCAGTGTTATCTTGGAGCTGCACTTCGGAATCAGGTGATTTGTTTTGTTTGGAAACATCCGAAAATGAAAAAAA
>NW_008776787.1:0-302 GCF_000715545.1 Opisthorchis viverrini
GGAAGTTGCTTAAGTACTCTTGTTGTTTCGAGAACTTGTGTACAGAACCCGCAACAACGGCACTAACAAGCACAAGCCAAACAACACCCACAACGTCAACTAAAACAACCAAAGAATATGCCCAAAAAACAACAATCCACACAAATAGCAAATCGCAGATCCCAGTGACAAACCCCTCGCCTAGAGACACTACCAAGACCGAAACATGGGCAGTGAGCACAAAAAGGCCATCAAACGACACACCGATTCCAGAAGATATACCAGCCAAATCACTGCAATGCTACGTCTGTTCCCCTTGCCCG
>NW_008776788.1:0-302 GCF_000715545.1 Opisthorchis viverrini
CTCGATTGGAGTGTTCCGATGAGCCTGTATAGCCCCCAATGATCCTGGGGGCCTCAATCGAACAGTCCCTATTGTTTCGAACGCCCACATCGACAAAGTCGTGATAAATGCTGTCGAGGAATACGCCCCAAACAGTCTACAAACCGGCACGTTATTTTACGCGGTCAGGGGCTTTCTGTTTTCTCGGAGAAATGTCCTCAACAAGAGAACTGCTTGAGTCTCGAGTTGGCAAATCACCTGAGTGATTCGCAAATGTGTGTGGATCGCCACTAACGGAATTCAATTTATTCACGATGGTCAAG
>NW_008776789.1:0-302 GCF_000715545.1 Opisthorchis viverrini
TGCATGGGTTTCAGGATCGGTCGAAACGCATATGAGTCTTGAGAAATGTTTATTGATTTCGCGAATGATTCTGACTGAAGTTCCAAACTAATCGGGGACAAGAACGTCCCGTTACCCAAACTCTATAGACAACACTAGCCCTCGCGATTTTGTTTGGCTCAAATCGTTTTCCCACCCCTCCCACAAGCTTCTCCTGAAAGCTGTTTTCTCTACCCAATCCAACGCAAGCCATGATTTAGTCTGCTACGTGTCCACCAATCGCAGACCTAGCTCCTTGGGGGCACTCCTACCATGTGATTTTA
>NW_008776790.1:0-302 GCF_000715545.1 Opisthorchis viverrini
TCCTTATGTTAATCCACAGACAGTGATCAGTGTCACTGCTTTCTTCGATGAACTGTTATGCAAGTAAGAGTTTAGCAGCTAATACTGCAAATTTAGGTCCTCAAAAGTAAGAACCAAAACAGGATGCTTCAGGATAGTTTTGAATGATGCTCATCCCCGATTAACAATGACTTTCACAAACATATCTCTCGCAGTCATCATACTGTTTCCGTCAGTGTATAAACATTTCAGAGTCAACAACCTGTCCGAAATGTAGAAAGGTCTCACAAACCTGAAAGACCACCGTTCGAGGAACCAGCCAA
>NW_008776791.1:0-302 GCF_000715545.1 Opisthorchis viverrini
GCTCGTTGTTAGTAGTTGATGTTTGACAATAGTATGTATCTTTGAACTTCTATTTTTATCAAAACTTTACACTAAGGAATATATATTATCACTTTCACAGGATAACCACATTTTGTTCAACTTTCCGCATAAATCCGCGAAAGACCCAGATGAGCTACACACAGCTTTGGTACTCATAATATACAACTCCGTTATCACCAATATACTTATCTAACGGTTTTCCGAATGACCCTGGGGAACAGATGTCCAAAGAAACTCGAGAAACAGCAGTATATCAAAAATAGTGGTGTAACGGTAATACT
>NW_008776792.1:0-302 GCF_000715545.1 Opisthorchis viverrini
AAACATAACACAAAATCATACTCTATTCAATTGAAGCGGACGTTTTACGACACCCGTTCACATGCAGTACCATATATGATGATTGAGCGCCGCGTCAAATATGCCTACTTTCGTTTAATAAGGCGCGTTCTAGCAACGCTCCCGAGGAAAGTAGCTATTGTACGACGTAATCCGTACAATTCATTCTACGTTTATTCCCACAACGGATAATTTACACGGAACCCTGGCTTCCAGAATGGTATCTTGTTAAAGTATACTTTTTCACTAAAATACGGAACATGGTTTGTGATATTCGATGTGAA
>NW_008776793.1:0-302 GCF_000715545.1 Opisthorchis viverrini
CTTTCAGGCAACTCACCAAATTTTTGAGAGTAGATAGGTTTCACGGCGATAATCGTAAAATATAGAAATAGCCCAAACATGTCAGCGCCGTTTTCAGACTGGGTGGGTCATTGCTGCTTAAGTAGCCATACTGTGACCTTGAGTTTTGCATTATCTGAATCACTACTTTGGCTGTGCACTAACGAACAAGTTTCGTGATAGGATTTATTAGGTATGCATCCGATCTCAGCAAAGGGTGCCATTACTTGGTAATTTTTTCTTGACTCCATGAAAGTTAAAGGAAATGTAGTGTAGTCTTTTTC
>NW_008776794.1:0-302 GCF_000715545.1 Opisthorchis viverrini
AGAAGTTCCTTCAGTTTATCTGCTGGTATGCACAATGCAATGTTCGTAGTTTTGATTCATGTGCACAGGTAGATAATGGCTTCCAGCAGATGCACAAGTGCGAATAAGAGCACTGCACCAAGCAAAAGCATGGTCCTGTGACTAACATTACTTTGCCCTGTAAGGTCCATGAACTGAGTTGGTATGCAGCCTGTAGCGAAATATTTGACGTCGAATTGACCCGGGACGATCAACTAACCAGTGAGCTGAAGCGTGTTAGAGAGAATTAATCATTGCAACGATCGATCAGAGGAAACACTAAG
>NW_008776795.1:0-302 GCF_000715545.1 Opisthorchis viverrini
CTGTCTGACTGGTATGGTCCAGTAGCACACTAGATAAGAGAATAATATCACTTCCAGCTAGAGCGGCATCGTCTTTGCAAGTGTTCTCCAAACTTAATGCTGTACCCTAGGAATAGCAACGCACTGCAGATTCCGCGGATTTTTATGTAATGATAACCGATCAGCTGTAAGTCCAGTCGGTGCATTGCTGCCATATCGCGCATAGAAGACACAAAGGCTGAGATAGCGACAGGTTGCCTAAGCCCAGACAAGAGCGCTCGACCCGCTTAGGTTGGGTTCGAACCACGGACATTCAGGGCAGT
>NW_008776796.1:0-302 GCF_000715545.1 Opisthorchis viverrini
TTGACCTTCGACCATACGGTCCACACACTCCAACAACTGCATAACACGTGGAAGGTGCGAATTTCCAGAGCGCGACAGTTTTATCGCCCCAATTATAGCACAAATCGAACTAATTCTACTAAATTTCCGAGTATGACCATTTGTCACTCTGTTATGGGACTGAGATAGGCCAAGTGATACACATTTGATGCGCTGCTGCGTATTGAACATGATAACTTGTAACTATATAAGCGAAGACTGCCGAAGACCACTTCGGCAAGTATCTGTGGATGAATTGAATTGAACCGTCCAACTGTAACACC
>NW_008776797.1:0-302 GCF_000715545.1 Opisthorchis viverrini
TTGGCACATAAGGAACGTATGATAACCAAAGATACACATATAGGCTAAAACACATTGTATCACTTATGTCTACAATCATATCCACCATACTCCCGAATGGCCTTAATCGGCGGACACTTAAACCATCAAGCACTCGTTAATTCTACCGCCTGGAGAGACTTGAGCTAGCTGGATCACGTGGTGCTTACGCACATTAGCAATAAATTTTCGGAATTTGTAAACTTTCGATTCTTTCAACTCAGCTCGAACACTTGCCACCGGAGACAGAACCTTGACGTATCTTTATTGGTGTTCAGCTAATG
>NW_008776798.1:0-302 GCF_000715545.1 Opisthorchis viverrini
TAGCTGCGGTTGGCTGCACATACACCTACCCTCGACGTTGTACAACATCAGTGGATGAAGATACTCACAGGGAGCGTTCTGCGTCGAATTGCAATCCTATATTATTTTATTTAAACCTATTACGCATCGTATAATTCTGCTCAACTGTACTATATTAACCTAACTTCACACAAGAAACACCCTGTATATGTGCGATTCTCATGTTTATCACACTGAATAAAACTTACACTGCGGATACGGGGTCAGAGTTATGGACCATCATTGACAAAAAACCAATGTCGTTTAAAACCAATTTAAAAAAA
>NW_008776799.1:0-302 GCF_000715545.1 Opisthorchis viverrini
ATGCATGTGATGTGAGTGTTGTTGACACAGATCTTTGATACACACACAGTGACCATGTGCAACTATACGTTTAGAAACGAGGTATTTATCGCACGGGTGCAGTTTGTACGCGGGGAAACAACGAGCAATTTTGAGTGAGGTATTGGCATCAGCACCACCCAACTGTAGATCATGGCCGAGGTTTCATAGACCCTCGGTGTATGAAGCGTGAGCCTGTGGTTGGCTGAAACGATCATCTCGAGTATTCAAAAGCATGCCCTTTTTCGTTCATATCAGTGGATATCAGTTGGATTCACGTTAAG
>NW_008776800.1:0-302 GCF_000715545.1 Opisthorchis viverrini
ACTGACGGAAGCATATGGCTTTCATCGGTTGAATGGGATAGTTTAGTAGAAATACACTGCGGGAACTAATAAGTTCTGACTTTAGTTCCCAGACACACACATGCAACTACTGACGCTTGTAATCCCGCAGAAGTACCTGGAGCAGACTGACTGCTGACCTGTATGAAATGGGCGATAACAAATTGAAGTAAATGGCACACGCTAGAGGCTGCTTCGCATGGTCACCAAACAAGGTCTCGTGTGGGTTTTTCACTTAATTTAAAATCTTGATCTAGGCAATTCCCTTCGTCAATTAGATGTCC
>NW_008776801.1:0-302 GCF_000715545.1 Opisthorchis viverrini
CAAGCTCAGCGAACAGACCAACAACCAAGGACTGACTGTTCTCAGTACGTGTTTGGGATTCACTAGTGCACAAATCATATCAACTAGTGTCCGAATGGAGTGTCCGCTTCGGACGAATTATTTGTGATGTTTTGTTAGCGATGTGATGGAATGGTTGGCAACCCCTGGTGTCAGTAGAGTGTCAGTATGAAACACCAATGTTGTGCTCCTGATGGCGATGATGCTGATGGTGATTCCGATGGGAATCAGTAACACACACCAATGAACCATGCCATTTCCTCTTTTCTGAGCTTGAGGGTTCT
>NW_008776802.1:0-302 GCF_000715545.1 Opisthorchis viverrini
TGTGCATTATCATATGAGAGTCATTCGTCCGGTAGTTACTATTCTTCCATATCTCTCATCACTACCATTTGAGAGCTCACTGAACTATAGTTAGGCCTTTTTGCATGGGATACGGATGCAATTATAAAAAATGTCGTTGAGATAGCCTATCCGATAGTTTTTCCAAGTTCTGTGCTAGGCTTTTGTATGTGTTTGGTAGTCTTGTATATACGACGCGAGCAATCTTCGACCGGTCGTGACGGGAATCCAGATAGTACTATTAGGTATATTCGCCACCTGTTGCCCTTTTACCAGCGTGGACT
>NW_008776803.1:0-302 GCF_000715545.1 Opisthorchis viverrini
CCTGCAGTTGTCGTAAGCTGGGACACAGAGAGTGTTCTCCTTGTTCTCAAGCGTTTCCAGTCGTGAGAAAGGTCACAACCAGGTCTACTCTGTTCAAACGAGGTTTCTCAGAGGATAACAAATTCATTTTCCTACTGAAGTGAAATCTTGTTGAATCGGAGCCTAATAACAGCCACTTATGTGCATTCATCCGTTTTCTACACTGTCAATTCGATAGAATAGTTTTTTGACCTGCTTCGTTTGTAAGTGTTGTATGGAGGTTGCACTGTCTAAAATAAGTAAATTTTTAAAAGAAAGAACAA
>NW_008776804.1:0-302 GCF_000715545.1 Opisthorchis viverrini
TGAACGCTCGGGTAGGGAGGCCGGGGCGTTTGGAGTTGACTGGTAGCTGTTACATTCGGGATTTGGCGTACGATGCATTGGTGCATATGGTGTTTTTTCTGTTTCTCAGATTCTCGGAACATCTTGGGGCACTAGACACTCCGGTTCAACGGTTTTGGAGGGGTCGTGAATTCCGGAGGACTCGGGATAAACGGTGCAGCGTTACGTGACCTCACTTGAAGCACATGCTGAATCTGAACTGGTTTCATTGATTTGGTGATCTGACAGGTAGCTGACAGTCGATGCCCACAAATTTCCTTGGA
>NW_008776805.1:0-302 GCF_000715545.1 Opisthorchis viverrini
TGGAAAAAATAACGGATGAGCCCAGAAGGAAACAAACCAAAGCACTGGGAATAGAGATGGAACAAAGAGACTCGATTCGGAAAAATTCGGAAACACACAGGTGCGACAATCTGCTAACGATAACACAGCTAGAGGAAAGTTGAATTCCGAACGAGTTACAAACGGGGCATGTGGTGTGAGAAGGCAGGTTTCTTGTCGTTGAAGAAATTTTTAAGCACCGTGACTTGTGCAAGTGTCGTAAGAACAATAGCTGCAGTGACCGCACAGCTCCACCATAGCACAGCCGTATTCAGATCCTCGGC
>NW_008776806.1:0-302 GCF_000715545.1 Opisthorchis viverrini
AGCTTTTGGTGCTGGACACATTCTTCTTCTTCGATCTCCGAGGTGTTAGAGATTGGTGAAGAAGTCCCAAGTAGCACGTCGATTGGGGAATTGGGGAAAGGGTGCTGAGTGCACCCTTGCCTAACACTACTGTTTGTGGTGAACTCAGGAGAAAGTTCGCTGTGGACACGTAAGCTTTCACTGGAGGGAGCATATGGAGCTCTCATGGGGGACAAAGTTATAAAGGATGCCTTTCACTGCCAAGCACTATCATAGTTTCTGGTGGTTGATGGAGTCAAAAGTGGCTTTCAGATCAAGAAAAA
>NW_008776807.1:0-302 GCF_000715545.1 Opisthorchis viverrini
CAGCTCCAGCTAGAACTCGGCCTACTGAAAACACATGTTTCCTGGGTCGTGTGATAACAGCAGGGGGTTTTAGCCATCCCCTGCAACTCACACTGCGCTTTTGTCCGGTTCTCCGTATGGTTCGTTCGCAGATATCATGTAGTTTTTGTTGTATTCGATGTGCAGTAAAGCGTCCGATGAAATACACAACCTGCCTGCCTTAGTTTAACTACCAATGAGTCAGTCTTTCGCCGCAGGTCTCCAGGCATATTAGTCCGTCATGGACCGTGTGCTAGCAGTCAAACAGAACCGAAGCGCAGCCT
>NW_008776808.1:0-302 GCF_000715545.1 Opisthorchis viverrini
TGAAGCAACATGTCAATGACTTTCATGCTGCCAGTTCAAATGCACATAGTCTGATTGTGTCTCGTAGGTCTAAGTATCTCAGGTATTGGCTGGAAGCTGGCCCTTGATTTCCCTTCCTGTTTCATTATCCTTACTTCGTGTTAGTTGTATATGTCGTGGTTGTACGAGGGCTGAGTCTCCAAACCACTGGTGTTCAACTAGCCTGTGAAAAAATCTTGTCGATTTGGACTATGCAGACGACATCGTGCTCATGTTCCAAAAAGGAGGAGAAGTCGCAGGTGTTTTTGCATGAACTGACCAAA
>NW_008776809.1:0-302 GCF_000715545.1 Opisthorchis viverrini
TGTTTTTGGATGAACTGATCAAAATCTTCCCGTCCTTCAGTACGTATTTTGGACCCACCGTGCCAGGTTACCACGATGATGTTTATTCCAGACTGGAGAGTGGCCTACCGTCGGGCATGATCATAAGGTTACAGTCAGAGTGAAGCGTGAGTTTGTTCGTAGTTGTAGGTAATGTAACAAGTGGGCGATAGGGTGCATTCAAGAGAAGGAAGGACATAGTTGCGGGTGTGCTGGAAAAGTGAGTATGGCAGTGCCATGACATAATTGCACTGAAATACGTCAGGTTCTAAAAATTCCCGTAA
>NW_008776810.1:0-302 GCF_000715545.1 Opisthorchis viverrini
AAATAGACAGACACAGATATTCTGGAATATTTGCATTGCCCATGCGCAGTTGCATACTGGAAACCTTGCTTTCTGCGACGCGAGAAGTTGTACACGATTTCCGCTACCAAAGTTTGCCGTCAGAAAAAATGTATAATGACAGCAAATGCATTGTGAGAAGGGTTGCTATCCATTTGAGTTAAACTAGACGATGATGTGGTGCTGTTGTTAAACGTTCGAGTTAACAATGAGCTATTTGTTTTTTTCGTAAATTTATATGCATATTTGGAAACTCCCTGTGAAACAATGACAATAGGCTTCTC
>NW_008776811.1:0-302 GCF_000715545.1 Opisthorchis viverrini
TGCGGTGAACTGCAGTAAAAGTAGTGATGTGAGTCCAAAACAGCGAAGGAGGATGTCACCTGCGACCTTATATGCAAAGTTTCCGGGCAAACGGCCGAAAAAAGAAGCCCGCGATATAATTGGAAATGAATGGAACCAAGTAGTTTGCGCTTTGGCGATCAACTAACGTCATTACCATTATGGAAAATGGCATACTACTTTCTTGTTTCAGAGACAACAGGTTGTCCGGAAGGGGTAGGAAGATGGTGGGGTAAAACTCTGCCCATCGAAAAGATAATCCACGGCATTTATTGATTCGTCTT
>NW_008776812.1:0-302 GCF_000715545.1 Opisthorchis viverrini
CATGAAGGGCAAAACTGATAGTGAGCTGTCGAAGAGTTTACATCATCCTTTTCGGGTAGCGTGTTAGGCCCATACAATCAAGATACTTGTTGTCATAACTCAGCCGAGTATTCTAAATAGACACTGCATATTTACTAACAGTAATCAGCATTTACTCAGCTAATGTGCAGGCCTATATCGTTGTGCTGCAATTTCTTACGTTCAGAAAACTGTAGTGTGAGTTTTTTGGAAGATCAGGGCCACCCGCCTCTCTTCAATTGGTCGGTGGGTGGTACCATAGACTGTGGTGCATGTGGATGTAA
>NW_008776813.1:0-302 GCF_000715545.1 Opisthorchis viverrini
CATGCTCTTCCAAGGCATTTCGCAGGAACACTCACGTTTATCTTCTTTCTTATGGTGGTCTTTTTTAGGGTGACTTGCTGTAACCTGCACTAAGCACATAGGAAAACTGGAAAAGTGTGTGATTACCCTGACTGCCATCATTACTGGCTTCACCATTGTGATAATATTATATGGTGAACTTAAACCTACAACAGTGTTTGTATCAACGAAATGTAAATGCGAAGCACTAAATTAAATGAAACTTAAGCAGGATATCATCTTGAATGAGCTCTCATAATGTTCTGCAATCTTTACTGTTCTGT
>NW_008776814.1:0-302 GCF_000715545.1 Opisthorchis viverrini
ATCATCGAAAGAGCGAATATTTGCTAGTCCATGGTGTCACGTGTTCGGAGAAGCTCTATGAGTGCGAATGAAGCTCACTAAACATGCAGAGTATCGCTTTGATCTGGATCATGCGAAGATCGTGCCATGTACGGAAAACAGAATGATCACTCATGATTCATCCTGACTGCACCATAGTTGTATATCCCATTAATCGTTTTCGTCGACGCAAGAATGTTTTTAGGAAGTTATTGATCTCCTCGCCATGTTGAGCTGACTACCGGATAGTTTTACAATCTGCCCACCGCTTTGCGACTCCAACC
>NW_008776815.1:0-302 GCF_000715545.1 Opisthorchis viverrini
CTGACATTTTATTTACAGCCTCCGTGACCCGCAGGCTATGGGAGTCATCAGATGAACAGAATATTTAGGCTAACGCTCGGCAGTAGCAGATGTACGCGTCATTTGCGATGATTGCTATTAATTTTCTCGTCCGTATCAGGGACTTTCCTCTTCACCGATGAAGTTCGCCTCACCGCAGCAGCTTTCTTTGTCAAAAGAATACCGCAAGTTGATGGCCACACCAGAGTCCGGAGTGCTTCTACCAATGAAACCGATGGCTCACAAAAAGTCCGAGGCGGATATCGAAGAACTCACCAAGCAAC
>NW_008776816.1:0-302 GCF_000715545.1 Opisthorchis viverrini
TATTAAATTTGGTACTTCGAAAAGAGCTGATCAGTCTGTCAGCGTTGAACTTCGCCTCGCGCGGTGTGTGATCGTGTAGTCGGCGTAGTTCTTCGTTGTCAGGATGACGTGCAAAACCTTTTCGATGGCACTTGATGGACGTTTCATCACTGACGGTAGTTGCCTTCGAGTTTCTCAGGCTGTGGTACGATCCAGATATTCGGCCAAGTTACTTGAGCTATTGCGCGAGTTCGTGAACCTTGCAGAATAGGCGGCCCCCAGGTTTTTCGCGAACACTGCGTATCCTTCAGCAGAGACAGGGG
>NW_008776817.1:0-302 GCF_000715545.1 Opisthorchis viverrini
ATAGCACGAGGTACTCGTTCAGCGAAGAACGTTCTTTATTCACTTTCGTACAAGTTGTTGCATTCTTTATGTCTGAATCCTACAGCGCCTTGAAAAGACGCTCCAATTTCGCCTCCAGTATCCCGATCAATGCGGAACACTCACATCGGTCTTTCAGATTCTGTAGTGGGGATTGAGCACCGTTTTTGAGGGCTCTCCTTTTGGCTGCGGTATGCAATGCACTCTTGAAGTAGAGGCAGCTGGCGCGGACAAACGGATCAGGAGAGTTAGTTACTGGTCGTCCTGTAAACACGTGCATTTGA
>NW_008776818.1:0-302 GCF_000715545.1 Opisthorchis viverrini
ATTCAAGCAATGCTTCATAGCCACGTTGTGATTGATTTTCTATCCACCGTACCCAGCCGAATACCGAATATTACTAAGACGTCCACAATGCCAACTTGCTTCATTTCTAGAAGCCTGAAATCTTGCCTCACGATTTCCACCGGTATAGTTTTCATCCGGATCTCACGTTGGTGAATGGGCTAAGTGCATGTTCGGTGGGACTGAATTACTGTGGAAAATGAACAAAAGGAGTGCAATTTTTCTCTGACTCGTCCTCATAACACAAGCCTATTAACCTGCATCCACGGCGTGATTCTGCGGAG
>NW_008776819.1:0-302 GCF_000715545.1 Opisthorchis viverrini
GGAAAGTGCCTGATTGTTATTCTGTCATGACATGATAAATTAAGAATGCACTACATGTTTTTGTATCGTCGGTTGTTATAACATTACCCTTAGTTTTGTGACCTTGCGTAGTCTCCCTGTCGTAGTTACATTTATATCCCTATTCACTGAATGCGTCAGTTCATCGTGGAGTCCACAAGATCTAAACATGATAGGATGTTCGTGAATTCTGCTACAACTACCATAACAGTCGTGCTTTGACTTCAGTAAAGGTCTGTGAATGCGCGCTGACAAATGGGCAAACTAATTGATCAGTTTTCACA
>NW_008776820.1:0-302 GCF_000715545.1 Opisthorchis viverrini
TTGATGGAATTTCTTGTTTCTTGATGGCACATAAACAGACCGATCCGTCAATCCGATCTGGATCGTCTCATCTGATTTGGGAATCCGTCGTCTGTTCGACATTTGCGAATCATCCTCATGAGTAGCGGCTTGTCAGTATTAGACAAAGTTCGTTCCTAGTAGCGCCTAGATAGCGGAGGCGCCGTAAGATCGATGGGTGTACTTAAAGACTGGGTTCGGGTTCCTGACATTGAGCAAACTTCTATCGAATCAGAGATATGAGTGTTTGTTGGAACAGTTAGTTGGCCGATTCACATAACTGG
>NW_008776821.1:0-302 GCF_000715545.1 Opisthorchis viverrini
GTAATATCTAGTGAGTTGATTAAAACGCCGTTCTTGTATCTGATGGAGTCTCGGTCCTGAAATTACCCATTCCTTTTACGTTATTCGTCGACGGAAAACTGTTTGAAGGATGTCGATAAAGGCTTAGACAGACACTACCATGTTGCCTTTTTCAATAGCTATTCAAACAATAATTTTTAGTTCCGCGCCCTATAGCTGTAAATGCATAGTTTGTTCTTGCCAACAAAATTCACGGCAGTTAAAGAAGTATCGTGGGTAGTTGATCAGCAATACAACAGCCCAAAGCAAAAAAGATCTCGCGG
>NW_008776822.1:0-302 GCF_000715545.1 Opisthorchis viverrini
CGAAGAGCAGCAAGACACCAACTGTGGATGATATTGAAGCATATTGCCAGTCCATGTATAATGTCGAAATCCAACAGAAGTGAGGTTGAAAGTTTAGGCTGTTGACTCAAAGACTTTAGAGTAGCAGTTCTCAAATTCAACCCTGTCATGTGGTGCATTTTTAAGGTGTGTCGCTGAGTATTGTAGACTGGCCATACCAATGTGTCATACAAATGAGCTAGGAGACGAGTGACACTAGGTGGGAATTCTAGTGTCATTGGCTTCGTAGCCAAGTGCTACAACATTGTGAGTAATTGTTCCGT
>NW_008776823.1:0-302 GCF_000715545.1 Opisthorchis viverrini
ACCATGAAAAATCGGCCCAAAAGGCATTCTACGGATACTTCGGCGCACCTTCTCCCGTATTGGTCGCATGGACTTCCAAATACTCTATAGAGGACTGCGTTTGAATATGCCAAACAAGTTTTCTACTCAGGACGCAAAAAGGACGTAACCTTCAATGAGCGTGTCCATCGAGCTGTTACGAAAGTGGTTGCCAGCCTTAAATCCGTGAACTATGGAACGCGTCTCATGGTGCTTGATCTCTTTTCCTTGGACTATCATCGCCTCCGAGGAGATCTAATACTTATTTATGCCCTGTTTGAACA
>NW_008776824.1:0-302 GCF_000715545.1 Opisthorchis viverrini
ATACAGCCACTTTACATAGCCTTCTAAACTGTTTCTCATTGAAAGTATACAGTTATCCTCCAAGACTGGTCTTGACTGACAGAATAGCAGCGTCCCTTGGGCGGCCGAAATGGCTCACCACTTCATTCACAAAGCAGTGTATATTCAGTGTGCGAAAGCCGTCTCGTGAGATGCCCAATGTTCTTAGCCTGGTTGGGAAGGTAAGTTACTACGAAATTCATAGCGGCAGTGGCCAACAGACTATTTCTTAAGGCAAGCACCTGATCTTACCGGTTAGACAATCAGTCACGTGGTCGACTACC
>NW_008776825.1:0-302 GCF_000715545.1 Opisthorchis viverrini
GGTACTAATGAAACCGTACGGAACATAAGGTTCTTCACTGGTCCATTGATTGATCCGTTACATATAGAAGGATACATCTCGACCTTTTTTTACTTAAAAAATACTTCTGTACTTCAGGAGGGAGAGTACATAGGTTGACCCAATTGAAACATCTTAATTCCTAGAACGTGAAGGAAGGAAACGTTCCATTTTCGCGCCGACATGCACCTTGGCTGATCTAATGTCAAACCAGAAAAATTAGGCAGTGTTATCATCGTAAACCTGTAGGGTCACGGGTGAAACAGCAATCCTTTGAGACAACT
>NW_008776826.1:0-302 GCF_000715545.1 Opisthorchis viverrini
TTCGGACCTTCCTGGAGGACTTTGAGGATTTGCGGATGCCGCTGGTTTGCATACCGACCGCGGTAATTTGATGGCGCTGGAGACATTCCACAGAGGCCGGGCAAAAACGGCCATGGATGTGGCCAGAAGAGGCCCTTGGAGGATTAACTGGGCTGCTGCGAAGGAGGCCCTTGCAGCGGAGTTTGAACCGCCGGCCGGCCGACTGCCAGTTAACCACCAGGAGGCCATGAGGCGGTTCAAGCCGGCCAGGATTCCAGATGGATGTGACCCGATCGTGTTCTTCGCCAGCCTGCAGCAGTCGT
>NW_008776827.1:0-302 GCF_000715545.1 Opisthorchis viverrini
CAACCGTGCTTTGTATAGGGAACTTAGTTTAGGGAAGTGGTGTGTAATGTTGCAGTATGTATGTGGATTGTGTTGGCACACTAAGGGCGCTTGATTGCCCGTAGGCCTGTTGCGTTCTACCTTGTGTCCATGACAGTCCTCTGGATAACTGCAAGTACAATGAGGCTGAAAAAATAGTTTAGTGACAAACACTAATTCTGCCAGTGATTAAAAAATGTTGGATCGAAACGCGTTGTGTAGGTGAAGTAAAACAACGGCATTAGGTCTGATCGATTTGCGTGTTCATGGATTGCTCGAAGAGC
>NW_008776828.1:0-302 GCF_000715545.1 Opisthorchis viverrini
CAAGGAACTGGGGTCCAGTGTCGATTACACCAGGCCGAGGTTTTAAGACGAGTGGTGTGAATCCAAGTTCTACAAATCCCACAGGCACTTGCAGCTAATTACATTCGCAAGTCGACCAAATGTACGTGCCCTCATGATCGCTTGACTCAGGTGTAGTAGCCTGTTGATGCAAGGATGATTGAGCTCCTAGTTCGCACCTGTCCGGCACAGTGGAAGAGAGCGACATCAATATCGCCTCATACAATGTGACCAAATGCAGGCGAGTACGAGTGCAACGTCCGGATTGAATGATTGGAAATGTT
>NW_008776829.1:0-302 GCF_000715545.1 Opisthorchis viverrini
AAAACCTAGGTGTCTCTACAACAAAAAGATACTCGCCTGAATTACGTGGGCTTCCGAGGCCTTTAGACATGAAACTGTGGCCAGAAGAGTGAGCAGAACAGCGTTCATTTGTACGGATAAATAGGCGTGACATACGGCCAGAGTTTAATTTATATACTACGGAATTTTTTCTAATGAGTGACTCAGTGGGTGACGAGCGAGCGACCAAATTTTTCAGTTAGTACACGTTTTATTTCCATTGTTATTTTAAATTGTCCTCCCTTGGATGATCGTCCTGTAGCCAGACCTCACGCATCTATATG
>NW_008776830.1:0-302 GCF_000715545.1 Opisthorchis viverrini
TCGGTATTTTCAACAACATGGGATTGAAATATGTCATGTATAAGGCAGGTACTCAGCAGACATCCCTATGCACCTTGTTGCCTTCGCTGGATTATGTTGTATTATTTTAGCTATGTTGAGAGGCTCCAGTGCTCCTTACCAACGAGAATATCCAAATGGAAGCCACCGGGTAAAAATTCCTTATTTACAAATAGCCCATTTGTACTTTGCAGTGGCATGATTAGTGAAGGCGCACATGTTAGGATTCCGGTCTCGCAGTCTGCTTTCTACTGGGATGGGTAGTTGACGCGCACAGTGGCTCA
>NW_008776831.1:0-302 GCF_000715545.1 Opisthorchis viverrini
TCGAGATATCGCGATACATGTATTGCTTTAAAAATACTAGTAGCTCATTGGCAGTTTAATCTGTTAGTAATTGAATTGGCTAGATGAAGCAAGTCACACTTTGTATTTCTACATTATGCCATAAATTCTCAAGTGGGAATTGTTATTACATACCGTACTCGCCAGTCACGTGGCCATATGATGGGCTGATATCGGTTTCCGCGTTCTTCCGTCAAAGCGAAATATTCCAGTGATGGGAAAAGCCAAACACGAATAGTACCGTCACGCGTGAAGCCATTAGAACCTCGTTTAACTTGCAAACT
>NW_008776832.1:0-302 GCF_000715545.1 Opisthorchis viverrini
GAACTCCAGAGCAAACGACGAAGTATATTCGTTCTGAAATTTTAGGGATTGCCCTAACGGCTTCCGTGCACACAGAAAGGACAGCTACACTGAGGATTCAGTTATCCTTTGACCACCTTGTTGGGAGCAAAACTGTTTTCAGAATTAAATGAGAACGACGGCGCCAGTGTGGCTTCCTGCAATTCCGAACTAAATCACTTTCAAGTGAAACTGCCAGAAAATTTGTAGTCTCGTGGTGTTACAAGATTTTAGGAGGCACTTCCCTGACTCTGCCTGTTATATCTGCTGTTTCGTCAAGCTGA
>NW_008776833.1:0-302 GCF_000715545.1 Opisthorchis viverrini
ACAGAAACCATTCCAGTTATCTGTCAGTTACTCTGAAAGCCACTTGGAGAAGAACTGTTGTTTTCACTGAGATGTCCTGTCATCACAAGATGAAACAAAGCGGCACGTGTCACTGACAGTTTCAGTTTAGATATGGCATTACTCTGATGGTTTATTTTCTGCTTGGGGGCTTGACCATCATGCCATAATTCCCGTAAAATTGGGAGCAGAACATGGTTAATTTTGATCTGTGATGGTACAAAATAGAGGCTGTTGACTTTCTACCGGCTGCAGGAAACTGAGCTAGATGGTATCGACCGAAA
>NW_008776834.1:0-302 GCF_000715545.1 Opisthorchis viverrini
TGGGCATATTATTTATGCGCACATGCCTCAAGGATTTTACGCTAAAACCCGAGAGACGCGCTAGCCGGAACTTTTCGTTGCTGTTGGCCCACATCGATTTAGACGCCGCCTATGTTGTGGCTCAGGTTTAACCCCAGAATGTTTTGTGACACGCCTTGTAAGGGTTTAATTGAAAGTAAGCTTAAAGACAGCTATAGCAGCAACTGCTTGTCGTTGAAACTGGTTGTCAAACAGTGTGATCTCTTGAAGCTATTTTGGCACAATAAAATCATGGAAACAAACATATCTGGAAGTGCTAAGCG
>NW_008776835.1:0-302 GCF_000715545.1 Opisthorchis viverrini
GCAAGAGGCGAGGTCGGTTCAATCCTGACGAGTCAGCTGACTAAACTTGCCGAACCAACTGCACCGTTGAATCAGCTGGCCGTACCACTGGAAACCGCTCCCAAAGCTTCCAGGAGAGAACGCCAGGTTATATTTCTCGGTTCCTGTCAGGCCACGTACGATAATCTGAAACGTGGCCTAGTACTTGACACTAAATCTGATTGGGATACAGAACACTCTTAATCACAGGCGCCCTACAAAGCAGCTTCATTCTCATCTTTGAATATTAATCAGCTCTTCATTTAAGACGAGTTGTCCCGTGT
>NW_008776836.1:0-302 GCF_000715545.1 Opisthorchis viverrini
CTTATGCGATGGTTCTGTGAAACTTCTGATATCTCTGTTTTTTCCTGCAAAACGTTTTCTCACCACCAAAACCCACGAATTTTTACCCAAAAACGCAGGCAGCTGGTGAGAGGTATGGCCTTGCTAAGACCTCAGTTAGTGACTCTGAATACAGGCAAGTTTCTAATAGTAGCTTCCTTGGTTGTCAGCGTTTCAAACTTGGGAGTTTCTCGTGTAAACTGAATGAAATTGCGAACTGGTGTCATTCTACTTCCATCCCTGAAGGAGCGCGCTACACTGTAAGACTGATTTCACCTTGGGCG
>NW_008776837.1:0-302 GCF_000715545.1 Opisthorchis viverrini
CTGGGAGGAATGTACCCGGCTCCCGGATCTTCAAGTCCGTTTCGCACGATATTTCCCCATTGCTTCAGGTTCGCTAAAACGAGGGACATTCTGGAAACGTAGACAACCCTACCGTACAGTTGGGAACTCTCTTCACGCTTGCAAAGTATACAGTGCCACACTTGGGATTGGACCAGCAGAAGAGTCACGCGTGCGTATGTGCCAGTCAAGTTGGTAGACAAATTTGTTCAGCTTGGAATCCGTTTAAGCTATGAGGAAATGGAAACAACGACTGTTTAACCAAACCCGGGGGCTCATGACAC
>NW_008776838.1:0-302 GCF_000715545.1 Opisthorchis viverrini
GTCACGCCGTCATATGTAAAGTTAAATAACTTGCTCACAGTGTATTCCAAAACACCGGGTACTCGAAAGGAGGGAGCGAACGTGTTGCACACTCAAGTGCCCGAAACGTCGGAAATAAGTGCGCGCTAACTACAACGCCCAAGATGCTACGGCATTCAAGCCGAAAACGTGCACATCGAGTGCAATCCGATTTAATATCTGACCAAAGAAGTAAAAAGAAACCGGGCGCGAAACCGCATGGCACCATGATAGCCGCCTGCTAGTTTGCTTGCTCTGATGCGCAATTTTTATCTCCAGTACGT
>NW_008776839.1:0-302 GCF_000715545.1 Opisthorchis viverrini
TGACTGACCTCAACGTCGTTCCCAACACTTCGTCGTCCCTCAGAACCGGACGCAATCTTTGATTACGATAGTCATGTCGTTGGTGAATCCGGGTTCTCGTGCAACCACGCCGACAGAATGGGGATGCGCTTCCCCGAGATTGTTGTCACTGACACTCCACTACCCCGTTTGCCTTCGAAGGATCCGCCGTAAGTCGCTGTAGATGAGTCATCACATGCGTTCTTTGAACTAGTTTACGTCACCGAGTTAAGATCTAGGATAAAATGAATGTTCATTAACGCAGACCATTATTTTATTCCCAT
>NW_008776840.1:0-302 GCF_000715545.1 Opisthorchis viverrini
TTAGGGATTTAGACTACATGTGAACCACCTGTGTAAGCGAGTCTGCGGATAGCAAATGTTTAGTTACGAGATGGTATTGACTACACCTAAAATATCAAATTTTTAACGACGAAGGAACTTCAAACTCAGGTTTTAAGTAGATTCTAATCTCGCCTACCTATACAGAAGTAGTATCATCACTTTTCCCGATCATTCGAACTGCTCTGTATTAGAATCTCCTTCTATGGGGAGTAGCTCCTGTGAAGAAGTTGGGTCGACTATGTATGCATGATAGATTAACCAAGTTTACTGATTCAGCTGTA
>NW_008776841.1:0-302 GCF_000715545.1 Opisthorchis viverrini
GAAGCTTCCGACATTGATTTTTGCCAATTTCGGACCACATGAGTATCACCAACATCAGTTTACTGAGGTGCAGAGTCGAAGGGAGTAGCCCTGTTCAGGATGTAGAAAACTATGCACCGGACTAGGGTGGCCAAAAACTACTCACCTAGAATTTAAGCCTACTTCATTGGAAATGCTAACAAACCTGTGCATTCCCGCCACAAATGCAAGACGTTTGTTCACAAATGCTGTCGGCTGATCGTAAGTGAAAGTTCGCCTGTTTTGCAGCTCACGTAACAGCCCGTCTTCCTGGTCACAAAATG
>NW_008776842.1:0-302 GCF_000715545.1 Opisthorchis viverrini
TGTGACGAATATTGAAAATCGATGTGGATCCTCCGAATATTTGAGATGACACTGTGACCACTTCATCGAAGCTTAGATCCGTACTCTTCTTCGGGAGAATAAAGATCAAAAACTTTTCGTGCTCAGCAACGCCCAACTTTGGAAGCATGAGCTGAATTTTATTTTCTTCTGACACATTAACCAAATCGATATGAAACATATTTATGGATCCAAGATTCGAAATTGAAGCCAGAATCCGCATCATAATGGAACTCACTGATGCTGCGTCAGAGTCTCCGGTGAAGGAACATTGTCTAGTGCTG
>NW_008776843.1:0-302 GCF_000715545.1 Opisthorchis viverrini
TTTTGCAAGCAAAATGGGCCTCGTCGTAATAAGCAACCGCGCATAAAACCAAATCTATGAAGCCAATGCGCACATTCGATCTCATGCGTATTTTGTGTCATCTATTCCTAAAACTGGTGTGCTGGGCAAATATTTCATCCGAAAAACTGGTAACTTTTAAATTGCATCAAGATTCCCGGATTATTTCAGCAGGCACAATTAGCCGGTCTGGTAGATACGGAAGGAAAAATACATTTACTAAATAAAGACCCAAAATAGAGTCTGATAGAGATGATAAAGGCAGTTTCCGTTTAGTAGGGACA
>NW_008776844.1:0-302 GCF_000715545.1 Opisthorchis viverrini
CGCTGCGTTTTCGCCAACGGGCTTTTGTCCGCATGAGTCAAAACTGAATTGGAAAGACAGGTCATTAGAAACAGCTCGGGATGTCACAACAGATGAAATAATAAAGTTTTGGGTTGGACGATTACCAGAAGCTTTCTTGTTCTCTCTTGATTCGCTCAGCAGTGCAAAGCGCCTCGAATGTACCGTATTCCTGCACCCATTTGTAACACGCCTTAGGTGGGTAGTAGGTGGGAAGAGGCTAATCGCTGTTGTTCACCACTTCCAAGAAGTAGTGTCCACGTATGCCTGGAACAGCGTCCTTA
>NW_008776845.1:0-302 GCF_000715545.1 Opisthorchis viverrini
TTCTCATTTGGATCTTTCGCATGTACATGAATGATTTACTCAGCACCAGTGAACATCTGAATAGCCCTCAAGCGCGTTACTAGAGGCAGATAAAGCAATGTGCCAGGTCCGCTGCAACCCAGGCATTCAGTTAACATGCGGTGTGACCTCCATGTCCGGTGAAGGACGGACGTCGAATAACACAAAATCATTTGGTCAAATGCAGCACATGCGTGCTGCCGATCGGTGGCCTGATGATTCTTCACCACCCACTTTTGGATGCAGGCATTCGGAGCACTGGGTGAGGAACGCATGCAACTAGT